>NC_088371.1:3922315-3934658 GCF_034508935.2 Berghia stephanieae | reverse complement strand
GTTTAAAATCTGAAATTTCGGTCGGTGAGGTCTTAGGTTTGAGATGCCTCTAAAGTTGAGGGTCATTTAAATCTATCGAGAAGTGACTTAGAATTTTTCTAGCCAAAATAAAAATATGAAAATATTATGTTTTGTCAGAGACGATCAGATTTCCTTCAGGCGTTATCTATTAATAACATCCACACAACCAAGCCCCCAATACACTGATATAATATCGGTAATGGTGTAACAAGCGCTTTATGGAACTATAAAGGACGCTTAACCAATCCTTCTAAAAGGATTATCATTACCGTCTTAACGAAAGCGTGGTACAAGATCTCCAAGAAAGCACCTTCGTGTAATGACGCACCACAAATTCTACCATCCGTCAAGTAAGTCGCTAAGCCCTGATGACAGCCACGACACGCTTACAATAAAATCAGCTTAAACGTAAACGCGACTCACTCGGCCAATAGACTAGTCTTGTCGTGGAGGTGACATTAACATTAATCACGCCCCTTGATCTTACTCGGACAGTCCGAACAGTCATTAGAGGGTAAACAATGACAGTAACTAAGCTAATTGCACAGATATCCCCATTGTTGGTGTGTGTGTGTGTGTGTGTGTGTGTGTGTGTGCGTTTGTGTGTGTGTGTGTGCGTGTAAGAGAGAGAGAGAGAGAGAGAGAGAGAGAGAGAGAGACAGAGAGAGAGAGAGAGAGTTCTACCCCCCTCCCCCCGCACCTGATCAATTTTATCAATATATAAAATTATTTGAGATAATCTAATGAGAAGTGATCACCCAAATGGTCGTCTAAAAACAATAACAAAGAGCACATTGATGTCAACTGCATTCATTCTATTGCTTGTAAATACCCTGCTTTGTTTGTCCGAGCGAGCTTGAATGTGTGTCACAAATCCCGTGTTTTGATTGGTCAAATATCTACTGGTTAATAGGGTTCAACAGTCGTGGGGTCACTTCCCTCGTAATGGCGCATAGTAACTTAGTAACTGGTTCTAAACTATCGGAATAATGGCGGACGCCGTTATGAAATACTTCTCCGACGAGCATGAAAGTGTATCCAGAGGAGAAAAACATTATACATTTGATCATATTTTGACTTTTATACATTCTAATCACATGACATGTGAAAAAGTTCTAGGCAGCGCAAAGAATAAAAAGTACAGATTTTTTGTTGTTGTTTAGAACCAAGCTGGTCGTTGCTGGGCGGACGTGACATCAGGCTATTGAATCCCATTGACTTGTATGGGCAACACAACCACGCCTCCTGAGCTGGTTCGGACATTCCCAACTGTTATCATTTAAGTAAACAATGACATTTAGGACTAATCTAAATGAAATTCAGAGATAATGCGACACGCGTCGATGGTATGCGTTGAATTAAAACACTCACCTATTCTACCAGTCCGATCAATCGTACCAACTCACTAAACTGTGTGTAACCTTAAATGTTTCTGAGAGTGTCTAGTGAGAACTAATCACCCAGCTGGAGCGGAGAAACGTTGACTTCATTCACTCCATTCTCTGTAAACAACCAGTCACGTTTGTCCGAATGATCTTGAGGGCGTGTCATAAACCCGGTGCTTTGATTGGTCGATAAATATCTCCTGGTAAATTGATTAAGCGCAAGACTGCCAAGCAAAAACAACAACGGCTGACTCGAATCGTAGCCTTTGTTACCTAACCGTAGCCCTTTAACTTATTCCTGGGTTCGAGTTCGTTCAGCGCATAGTTGAGTCCTTGGAAATGGCTCTTTACTCACTTTCTCTCACCGTAATCAGGTGTAAAATGAGTACCTGGCCGTTAGCAGAGTTGTCTCTGTCCGAAAAAATTGTAATATCGCCTAACAGGCGTCATGTCCCGTCCTACCTACATGTTATGTGTTGCTATTGGCCATGGACCCCTTGTAAAGCGCTTTGAGCACGTTTATACGTGGATATTGCTCTATATAAATGCTCTATTTAAATGCTCTATAATGTGCGGCGCATAGTTGAGTCCTTGAAAAAGGTTTGTTTTACTCATATTATTCTCTCACCGTCTTCATGTATAAAATGAATACCTGGCCGTTAACGCAGCGTTGTATCTGTCGGGGAAAAAAAACTGTGACATCGCAAAACGGGTATCAGAACTCTTCATACATGTTAAACGTTGCTGTTGGCTAGGGACCAGTGCTGATGGTGACAAAAAGTAAAAAAGTAAGAAAATGAACGATTGCCTTTAAGCCCCATTTTTACTGCACTAAACCCGACTTTTAGAGCAATTGAGATGATAGACTATCATTGATACTCTAGCTAACTTCTGGAGATTGGGAAAATGCACCTGTGTGTTCCACCACACATCAACTCTCTCAATGCGAGCACATTGTTTCGAGAAAATGTAATTTTTAAAAGGAGGAAATTCCTCCTCTGGACTCCAAAATCGCGGATTTCCGCGGATCCGAGGAAAACCATCAGCACTGCTAGGGACCGTTTGTGAAGCGCTTTGAGCACGTTTGATTGATATTGATCTAAATAAATTCGATAGTTTTTGTTGGGTTTTTTTTATTTTTTTTTTTGTTTTTGTTGCCCAAATTCTTCTATTTAATTTCAGATTCGTAATGTTTGTCAAAGTGTTGGAGGAGAGCGTGGGATAGCATGGCTCAGCGGTACGGTCTTTGCTTCGTCCCCGAAAGGTACCGAGTTCGATCATCCGCCGATGCGCTGTGTGGCCTTGAGCAAGTCACTTCTCGCCCGAGCTCAATTTTCGGCGCTGTATGGCGGCTAACGCCTGGGTTATTCCAATATTCTCTTGGAATAGACCCTAGAGACAAATTTCCCCTGTGGGATGAATAAAGGAAATTTTATTTTTTGAGCTTTTTTATTTACCTTTTTTTTATATAGCGCAATATCCACTAAATATGCTCAAAGCGCTTTACACGGGGTCCCTGGTCAACAGCAACATTTAACATGTAGGACAGGACATGACGCCTGTTAGGCGATATTACAATTTTTTGGACAGAGACAACGCTTTTAACGGCCAGGTACTCATTTTACACCTGAGTACGGTGAGAGAATGTGAGTAAAGAGCCTTTTCCAAGGACTCAACTATGCGCCGAGCGTGAGGCTCGAACCCAGGACCTTCCGATCCAAAAGCGAGTGTCATACCACTAGACCACATAGCCGCATATTTTATTTATTATTTTTTATAATGTTTAGAAATGGACATGAAGCCTGTGCAGACTACTTTTTTTTTTTAAATAAAAAGAAAAATTCCCTTTACTCATCTAAAACTAAACAACCCAGTTAGAATCACAAGTCCCATTTACATGGATTTTATCCCGGGTTTCTATCGTGTTTAAAACCAATTGCAACTGCTTGCTGGTCTACGTCTATCGCAAAGTACTTAACAAAACAAAAACAAAACAACCTCCCACCAACCCCCCCCCCCCCAAAAAAAAAAAAATACCCCAAAAAACTTGAGCATTTATATAGCGCAGCGCCTTATAAAGGGTCCAGCAATTCAATCACTCAGGGGTGGACAGGTGGTCGGTCAGAAACAAATCTCTCCAGCAATAAACAGGACCATCGTTCCCTTTACTCGTGAAGCGGCTGTTCTACCAACTGAGCAATCGGGAAAAACTGGTTGTAGATTAGATAAATAATTTTATCTTTAAAATAATAAGTCAACTCTCTCTCTCTCTCTCTCTCTCTCTCTCTCTCTCTCTCTCTCTCTCTCTCTCTCTCTCTCTCTCTCTCTCTCTCTCTCTCTCTCTCTCTCTCTCTGTCAACGTATTTTCGATGGGCATTCGTCTGTAAGCAAAAAAAATAAATATTTTTTTTTAAAAAAGTCAAATAATTTGGGAAGCGGGGAGGTGAGGGAAGGAGATGGGAGGGAAGGATGGGGAGGAAGGAGGGGGGGGGGAGAGAGAGGCATTTCAAGGGAAATTATTATTTTCTATAAAAGCTTCAAAGAGGAATTGCAATCATGATGGCATGACGTTCCGGGAATTCCCGCTTATCAACGGTTTGATTTTGAAAGTAGAGTTTAAAATATAGATCGTATGCGCTTGGCTAAGAAACTCACAACATTGCCATCCGGAAGTATAACGGACCAACACACAAAACTGTCTATGTATAACCTTGAACGTTTATAGTCTGGTTAACCCTACAGTATAGTGAGAATTACTCATAAACGCGGATGGCAAAAAGCAATAACAAAGACAAGAGTAAGTGACGTCAACTTCATTCTATCTATATATGTGACCCTTCGCCTCAAAACGGTATTAAGTCTGGCTGATTAAGATGTTGAAAATTGAATTTATAGCCAGAAATAACAGACTTGTTATGAGTTTGTATGTTTTATTGAGGAGAATGGATACCATATTTTATGGTGCTAATGCCAATAATTTATATTTTTGACCAGTTTAACATTTAATTCGGCTTTTAAGCATATGGTTCGTTCCGACATAATACCGTTTTGAGACGACGGGTCACATATTTTAAGTGTTGCTGTTGTCCAAAGAACTCTTGTAAAGAGCTTTGGGCACGTCTAGTAGATATTGCTATAATAATGTATAAATGCCCACATTTTGTTTTGCTTTTTTCAAATTTCGTTTTTGTTTGTTTGGTTTGATTTTTGTAGGGGTTTTTTGGTTTTGCTTTTTTTTTTTCTTTGTGTTTTGTTTTTTGTTGTTGGGGGGTTTTTTGGGGTTCTTTTTTGTTTTGTTTTGTACTGTTTTTATTTTTTCAGTCACAACCCATGGCAGACTAGATCTAGTATTGACATAAAGATCACTTGAAAATAAAATACAAAAAGTATTTATCCTTGAGTGGGCTTTCGTTTCGAGTAAGTTCCTAAGAGAACAAAATAACGTTGATTTTCCATTAGTCTAAATTTCAATTTACATTATCAAAAGAATCAGCTACTTCTTACTTTAACCCCGCCCCCCCCCCCCCCGCCCCCGCCCCTCGCCTCTACCTCTCTCTCTCTCTCTCTCTCTCTCTCTCTCTCTCTCTCTCTCTCTCTCTCTCTCTCTCTCTCCCTATCTCTCTCTTACTCTATTTCCCCACCCACCCCCTTTCCCCTCGCCTTTCAGTCCCATCCCATTATTGTTTTGAAGAATAAAATTTCGTTCGTTTCATAATCACATTTTACTGTCAACCCACATTTTCTCCGACTCCTTAACTTCATTAATCACAAATCTACAACCCCTTTGATGTCCCTCTCTGACACTAATCAGATTCGCTATATGACATATCCGCTGCATACCCATCCACGCGTGAGTCAAAGGAGAGACGTCTTTGTTGTATTTTGGATACGACAAGATTTGAAATGATAAAAGTCATTGAACCATGAAAGGGATTAGACGATTTTCTAACTATGACACGCTAACACTGTTAACTATTATCTGCAGGATAAAATTAATAACAAATACATTTTAACAAGGATAAAATTTTAAAAAAATATATAAATGATAATAACAGTAGTAAATCACATTTTGAACATTTCAGTTCAAAACTCTTCATTAGCAAAAAAAAAAAAAATAAAAAAAATAAAAAAAATACTCAAAAAAAATTTCAGTTAGAGTTTGTAAGATGTAACTTGCTATTTTAAAAACATATTAAAATACATTTTAACAAGAGTTTAATAGAAAATTTATAAATAACAGCAGTAAATCACGTTTTGAACTTTTCAGATCAAAACTCGTCATAAGCAAAAAAAAAATGTCAGTTTGAGTTTGTAAGATAATAACTTGCTATTTTAAAAACGTATTTATAGTTGAGTGTCACAAGTCCTGTGTTTTGAATGGTGTCAAAAATCTACTGGTTAATTCGTTTGGGTGATGAACTTTCTTGATGGATAAACTTAAGTTTATAAAGTCAAAACAATCAGAGTTGGGAAATATCAAGTGTTTGAAGCTGGAGATACAAAAGTTATCCTCTTGAGTGACTGCAATATTTTTTTTAGCCAAATGTTGTTTTTTTGGGGGGTTTTTTGGTTTGTTTTTTTTTTTTTGTTTGTTTTGTAGTTCTGTTTGTTTTGATTTCTTTTTCATCTTTTTTTTCTTTTCTTATTTTTTTTTTTTTCTTTTTTTTTTTTTGGTTATGGTTGTTTTTTTTATTCATTTATTTATTTATTTATTTATTTATTTATTTATTTATTTATTTATTTATTTATTTATTTATTTATTTATTTATTTATTTATTTAGGGGTTTTGTGTTTGTTTTTTTTTTTTTTTGGTTTGTTTTTGTTTTTTATTTATTTTATTTTAAGGGATTTTACGGCGCTTGTGACACATTTAGGTCACATCTGCGCCATTAGAAAGGAATATAATGAAACAGTATAAACATTCTATAACTACATGTAAAAACACCCAAGAAAAAGTGAAACAAATAGGAATTGGTTAAAATAGGGAACAGCCAAATATAGATAGTATGCGCTTGGCTTAGAAGCTCATAACATTGCCATCCGGAAGTATAAAGGACCAACACACAAAACTGTGTGTATCCATGAACGTTTATAATCGGGTTAATACAGTTCAGTGAGCATTACTTATAAACGCGGATGGCAAAAAACAATAACAAAGACCTGAGTGACGTCACCTTCGAACTATCTATCGATTCCACGGGCTTACCATCGGTGTACTTAGTTTGAGATCACCACTTGTGCGGCTATGTAGTCTAGTGGTATGACACTCGCTTTCGGATCGGAAGGTCTTGGGTTCGAGCCTCGTTCGGCGCATAGTTGAGTCCTTGGAAAAGGCTCATTACTCACATTCTCTCACCGTGCTCAGGTGTAAAATGAGTACCTGCCCGTTAACAGCGTTGTCTCTGTCCGAACAAAAAAATTGTAATAACATAACATAACAGTCACCCTCGTAATATTATAATACATGTCCTTTTCTTATCTATGTTTACCTGAAGAAAAGGCTATAGGCCGAAACGTCGTTTATTTAGTGTTGTATCTTTAATAATGTAGACAGGTAAAGAAGTAAATTCACACTTATGTCTTCCCTTATATCTTTAGACTCAAACCAAGCATTACGTTGTGTTATATAGATAGAATGCGCTTGGCCAAGGAGTTCACAACATTGCCATCCGGAAGTATAACGGACCAACACACAAACTCTGTGTAACCATGAACTTTTATAGTCTGGTTAATACAGTTTAGTGAGAACAACTCACAAACGCGGATGGCAAAAACAATAACAAAGGCCTGAGTGACGTCATCTGCATACTATCTATAGATAGATGACGAAGGCGAGGTCACTCAGGTCTTTGTTGTTGTTTTTTGTCATTCGCGTTTATGAGTAATGCTCACTGAACTGTATTAACCTGACCATAAACATTCATGGATACACACAGTTTTGTGTGTTGGTCCGTTATACTTCCGGATGGCAATGTTATGAGCTTCTTAGCCAAGCGCATAATGTCTATATTATCATTTTAAAGGTTAATTAATCACATATTCAATTAATGTAATTATATTATTCCATTTTCTACATTCAATCAAAAGATGCAATGCTTTGAATTTGATACACCAAAATTTCGACTTTTCAAAAATGTGCACAGACAAGCATTATAGCAAGCAATTGCAGGCACTTAAATTATAGGATGTTTACACCAATCTTGAAATTCAATAAAGATTATTGAAACCAGCGTGACTTCATATGATTTGATAAAGAAAATATCAACAATATCAGTCTTTTTTTCTTCTTTAACTGTCGTTTATAAAAATCATATTTTAAAAAAACGCCTTCAAAATAACAAAGAATTAAAATCAAAAGGAAGACCTCATGAAATTAGCATCCACAACAAAAGACCGTAAACTGTGGAAGGAAATGACACAGATGATTAGAGAGGCAGTCGAGGTGTCCTGATAGGATGATTAGGAAGCGGAAGGCCTTAAGTAAGTCAGTAAGTAAAGTAAGTCATAAAAATCATACCTATACTAAGTGTTGCGAACAGTGCTCGCTTGACTGGGCAGGTATAGGCTGGGCTCTCTGTTGCAGACTGTTCAGGCAGCTTTGGTACATCGCGAAAACTATTTACAAATTTATAGAGAATTCCAGGAAAAACGGTGGGCGTCTTCAGAAAGAAAATAACATTCAAATCAGAGACAGTGGAAATAGTTGTGCCGGCTATGTGGTCTAGTGGTATGACACTCGCTTTCGGATCGGAAGGTCCTGGATTCAAGCCTCGCTCTGCGCATAAGTGGGTCCTTTGAGAAGGTTTACTCACATTCTCTCACCGTACTCAGGTGTAAAATGAGTACCTGGCCGTTAACAGCGTTGTCTCTGTCCGAAAAAAATGTAATATCGCCTACCAGGCGCCATGTGCCGTCCTACATGTTAAATGTTGTTGTTGGCCAGGGATCCTTGGAAAGCGCTTTGAGCACGTTTAGTGGATATTGCGCTATATAAAAGCTCATTTATTTGTTTTTGTTTTTTTTTAATTTTAGTTCTTTGATAGTTTGGGACTGAACCATGGGTGAATACCATTCAAATCAGAGACAGTGGATATTATAGTTCTTTGATAGTTTGGGGCTGAACCATGGGGAGGGGGGCAAAAGACATTCTTGTGAGAGTAAATAAATGTTGTGTCATGTGACAGTTACATAAGAGGCACTGAAATCTAAACAGTTTTCATACATGACAATACACCATCGTATATTGCTCGAATTAGGCTTCAACATTCGTGGCGTCACTTCCCTCGTAATGACGCATAGTAACTTCAGGTTATCAGACCTGCAAATAAGTGAACGTCAGATAAAACCCACTGTTAATTTGATTTTGGTGGTTGTCGCCTGCTTCGTAGTGACGCAATTCTTAGCACATATTATTTGGTGGTGCCCGATAACTGAACGCAATAGGCTTTTGAAACTGTGACGTCACTTCCCTCGTAATGAAGACGCATAGTAACTTTGTAACTGGTTCTAAACTATCGAAACAATGGCGTACGCCCTTATGAAATACTTCTCCGACGAGCATAAACGTGTATCAAGAGGAGAAAAAACATTATAAATCTGATCATTTTTTTACTTTTATACATTCTGATCACATGACATGTGAAAAAGTTATCGCCAGCATGAAGAATAAAAAGTACCGATTGTCTTTGCTTAGAACCAAACTACTGGTTGCTGGGTGGACGTGGCATCAGACTATTGAATCCTATTACCCATGGCTTTTTAAGAGAGCAATCATTTTAGGCAATGGAGTGGTCATCAGTTGGTCCTGACGTGAATCCAGTCCAGAACATGTTGGACATTATGAATAAAGAACTACATAGTCTTGGCCCTCATAATAATATAATAATATAATAAAATAATATACTTTTTTTTTTTTGCAATCCGCCTTTATGAGTAATTCTCACTGAAAGGTATTATCCGACTATAAAAGTTCATGGTTACATATCATTTTGTGTGTTGGTCCGTTGTACTTCCGGATGGCAATGTTGTGAACTTATTAGCCAAGCGCATACTATCTATAATATAAACTAGCATTCACACTAACACGCTTACACACACATACACCCATACACCGACATACGGAAACTTCTCCGCGTCCACATACGCAAAAACTCTTTACATACACATTACTACCCTAAATTAAAACATAAAGCATAATATTATTAATTGACGAAAAATGCTCTTCTAAATAATTCGGTTTTCAATTTCTTTTTCAAGGTTTTGAAATTTTCACTATTCTTAGTATTATAGATAGTATGCGCTTGGCTAAGAAGCTCATAACATTGCCGTCCGGAAGTATAACGGACCAACACACAAAACTGTGTGTATCCATGAACGTTTATAGTCAGGTTAATACAGTTCAGTGAGCATTACTCATAAACGCGGATGGCAAAAAACAATAACAAAGACCTGAGTGACGTCATCTTCGAATTATCTATAAGAAAGGGAATTCCACAATCTGGAACAAAAACGGAGATGATTTAAAACCAGCTTCTCCAAGATAAGATACCCGGTATAATCTTACTGTAAAGTTTATTGAACGGTTCACTTTGTCCATTCGAAGACGAGTTACTTCTCTGCATCGAGTTGAAGGAGGGCACAAACAGTATAATTATAATAAAGTAAATTGTGACCCCTCGTCTGTCGGGATGATTAAAATGCTGAATATTGAATTTATAGCCAGAAATTTAAACGTGGGTTGAGTGTGTATGTGTTATTGAGGAGAATGAATATCATATTTTAGTGTGCTGACTTGCAATAATTCAGAATTTTGACCGGTTTAGCTCTAAATTGACTTTTTAACATCTGGTTCAACCCGACATAATACCGTTTTGAGACGATGGGTCAGAATTTGCAAATTCAATTTTGGGGGGTCTTTTCTTAAACTTTCGATATAGATAGGACATTGAGATTAACATATTTATATACATTGTTTATAGAGAAATGAATAAGCTATCCATTGTTGTATAACAAATGATAATAATTGTTTTTGTACTCAAAATTATGAGGGTTGAAAGGAATGTGTACTTACTTTTGCACGAGACTCTAGAGAAGTCATTTTTTACTCCCCCTTTATTTTACTTTACGTTTCAACTAGTCCATCCGTGTGGCTATGTGGTCTAGTGGTATGACACTCGTTTTCGGATCGGAAGGTCCTGGGTTCTAGCTTCGCGCTAGGCGCATAGTGGAGCCCTTGGAAAATACTCTTTACTCACATTCTTTCACCGTACTCAGGTGTAAAATGAGTACAAGGCCGTTAACAGCGTTGTCTTTGTCCGAAAAACTGTAATATCGCCTAACAGGCGTCATGTCCCCCGTCCTACATGTTAAATGTTGCCGTTGACCAGGGACCCCTTGTAAAGCGCTTTGAGCACATTTAGTGGATATTGCGCTATATAAAGCTCAATATTTTAAGCTCAATCCCTACATGAAACCGCTTCGATGCGGTGGGCGTGGCACATAATTTGTGGCTATAAATATGTCAATTTCCAGCTCCTAGTAGTTGATCCCTACGTAATACCGCTTCGAGACAGTATAGGTCCCAAATTACAGGTGGTGATAAATAGGCTGATCATGTCTCTCAACCCACCCCCCCCCCCCCCCCCCCCCCCTTCCCAAAAAAAAAAAAAAAAAAAAAAAAAAAAAAACTTTCCAATTTGTTGTGCTACCGGTATTCAATTTCCGAGCTAACAACAAACTCCGATAAAAGCAATTTGTTGTTTTTTTTGTTTTTTGTTTTTTTTCCCCACCAAAACAAAAGCCCATCTATATCGCCAAGTTATTATTACCTTATTACCACCTGATCATAATTCAAAACCATTCTTCATCTTTTCTTACGCATTATTCCTGTCATCATCATTTATATTCATAGTATTAGCACCGACATCTTACTTCCTCGTCTTCAAAACAACGGGGCTGTTTTTACCGGGGCTATAATTCTATAATAACACCGCCATTGTCTCCGGTCGCCCGCCGAGCGAGAGAGATTTTCGTGTGTTGCGTGCGTCATTATTCTAGTGCCGCACGGTGCGTCGGGACATGAAAGAGATAGAATGATGCAGTAATGTCCGAGAAATTGGAGCTCAATTTCTTCATGACACCGGCTTTTCTTTGACGGACGATCTCTGGGTATTCGGCCACACCCTGACAAAACACATTTTCTACTCTTTTTTTTTTGTCATGTTGGCGAGAAAAACCTTCACGTCAAATATTGTTGATAGTTGCCTTTCCTCCTCTTTTGATGACTTGCCAAAAATTCTGAAACTTGCTACATAAAAAAGGAGTAAAGATGTATAATATGTTTTATGACTTTTATTTTGACAAGTTGGAGGTCATCGAAATGAATTTAAGATATAAAAGAAATAATTTAGTCAGAAAAGAGTTTAATTCAAATATTGACCAATCAAGATACCCCCCACCCACAGAATGTCTAAATCATGAAATTTAAAAAGGTTCTTGTAGACAGTATGTGCTTGGCTAAGAAATTCACAACATTACCATCCGGAATTATAACGAACCAACACACAAAACGAAGTGTAACCATGAACTTTTAAGGTCTGGTTAATATAGTTTAGTAAAAATTACTCATAAAGGCGGATGGCAAAAAACAATAACAAAGACCCGAGCGACGTCAACTTCTTTCTATGTAATAATAATAATAATAAATGGCATTTATATAGCGCTTTACCCAGTTGTCACAGGCTCTAAGCGCTTTACAGTGATATAAAACAAAACATATTACAGTGAGACAAGTGTGAAGGAAACGTGATACGAATTCAATTTAACAACAACAAAATATGAAAATAATATTGCAACATTATGACGTAAAAAGATAAAACTTTAAGCGAGATTTGAACGTTGTCAACGAATGTATAAAGAAGTCTCGTGTTAAAATTTTT
>NC_088371.1:3836452-3917215 GCF_034508935.2 Berghia stephanieae | reverse complement strand
CAACATCCCATGCATTGGAACAGCATGTCAAAAGGGCTGTGTACCAAGCCGGGCACGTCTGGGGACAATTACTTGTAGGAAACCCTGAACTTCCATCACCACAAACGTGGGGCTGGCACAGAGAAGCAGATGATTCTACATGGACTCCGTACTGGACCACTCTTCCAGAGGCAGCCAATGTATGTCAGGAACTACTTAAATGTGGATGCAAAAAATCTTGTACTAAGAGATGAAAGTGTGTTAGAGCAAACCTCCAGTGCACATTGTTGTGCACATGTTCAGGACAGTGTAATAGACAAATTTGAACCCAGACGCAATATGTATTGTTTAATGCTCTTAGTTTTACAGCTATTCTTCCTGATAAAACTGCTTATTTTTACATGCACACAACTGTTTTAACATTTTTTATGGAAGACTTAAAATATTTGTATGGTTGCTAAAGTCATAATCATGATAATCAGCTGTGAACGATACCTGTAAGACTCTGATAAATAATGGTCAGTTTAGATTTTTAAGCATGTTAATATATTGATTTTTTTCATTTTCATTGTAAACTATTACTTTAATACATTTGAAATATATTTTATTTCATTCCCTGACCTCAAAAACATATGAATAGACACCAAAATCATTGAAATCATTTAATTATTAATTAAATTACAAATAAATCCAGTTTTTGAAAGCGGCCATTTTGAATTTAATTTTTGGCGGGAAAATTTTGAAAGCTATACATTTGAAATAGGTTTTATTGTATTCTCTGACCTCTTAAACATATGAAAAGACACCAAAATCATTGAAATTGGTGAATTATTAACTATTTACAGACACATCCAATTTTTAATGGCGGCCATTTTGAATATTTAATTTTTGGCGGGAAATTCCAGAGCTACAAGTTGGTTCCCGCCATTTTTGAATTCAGCATACTCAAAAACCCCTAGGTGCAAAGTTTCATGCTTCTATCCGGAAGTGCACGCCAAAATCACATATCTGCCCCAGTATGTTGTCTGCTTAGAATAAGGCTGTGGTCAAGAGAAAGAATGAAAGGTGTCGCGAGCTTTTAAAGGGTAGAAATGATGACGTCACGTTTACGCGGGAGACAGTGAACGAACACAACATGAAGATAACTCACAACAGCTCGATCGAGACACTGACAGTCATGTCATGACAAACACAACAACAACAACAACAACATAAACCTATCACAATAATCTTCCCCACATTCCTCCCCCTTCTAATTCATGCATCACTTCAATAGTTATAGTCATAAGGGGAAAAAGGAAAATTCTTACCTTATGAGAATCCGAAGATTATGTTGAGTAAAATCAATAAAAATTTGTAGTTTGGAATATTTACACTAAACACAAGCAAAAAAATTAAATCCTCAGGGGCGAACTATTCCTCTGGACGGTCTTATATACAAAGGGGAGAGATCCACATCTGAGTATGGCTGTACAATATATATACACGAAGGGAGAGGTATCCTTAGGAGCCTGCAAAATAGTAAAGGGATTATTCCTGTTCTGTGCAGCTTAATATTTAGGCTAGTATTTAATGACAGAGTGGAATGCTGCATTTCCCTTATCTATTTGTATCTTGAATGCTTGCTCAAAATTTTTGAAATTGGAATCAAGGATGTCAGTTAAGCTTAAACCTTTTAAATCTGCGATGGCCTTAGCAGATTCCCCTAAGTAGTGTGGGTGATTTCGCTTTACCAGGGGATTGAAAGGTAAATATGGGGAGTCTGTTTCAAGCAGGAGTCTGTTAATTGGGGTTTTCCTCACTGCTTCTAGCTGCGTATTAACCAGACTATAAACGTTTAAAGTTACATATTATAGTTTTGTGTGTTGTTGGTAGTACGTTATATTGACTGACGGTTGTTGTGATCATTTTACTCAAATGCATAGCATAAATTCGTTAATCACCGTGAGGCTTCGGGTTCAAATCTTATGCGACAATATTTTGATCTTGTTGTATGCCACTCGTCTTCGGACCGAAGTGTCCCGCTTAGAGCGGCGCATCGTTGAAGCCATAAAAATGTCTCTTTATTTCCATTCTCTCACCATACTCAGGTAAAAAATGAGTACCTGGTCGCTACCAGCGTTGTCTCTGTCTGGTCGAAACAGTGTTATAGGTGAATATGTAAAAAAAATAAAGAAAAAAAAACGAGGTGAGGAGAAATAATTAATAATTCACTCCAAGAATTTAATTTGTCGAGCACTCTACGTGGTTTCAGCTAACTCCCCCAACACACACACACACACACACACACACATATATATATATATATATATATATATATATATATATATATATATATATATATATATCAATGCCTTCCATATCGTCAGTTGACAATTATCCGTAGTGTCCTCGCTTCAGGACGAGAGACGCATGCGCACAACCAACATGACGTTCTCTCTCTAATAATTTTTCCGCCGGTGACGTCACAGACTATGGGTGACGTCCAATTAAGGGACGCTTCTCTTCCACTAATCTCATTCCCTATTGTCGACTGACGATATGGAAACTCATTGAAACAATAGTATCGGCAAAAAAAAAAATGTGAGTGACCTTATTTATTTTATAATACGCTCTCATCAACATAATCCAGCACGCTCGTACCTACAACTACCCACCGACAGTCATATATATATATATATATATATATATATATATATATATGCGTGTGTGTGTGTGTGTGTGTATGTGTGTGTGGGTGTCGTCCTTTGTCTATTATCTATTAATTCATTTGATTATTTATCTATTCATGTATTATTTTTTTGCTTATCTTTTTACCCTTTATATATCTATTGATTCAATTCCTACTCTTATTTCTAGTCATTCAATAATTTGTTTATTTATCTATCCATTTTTATAATATTTTTTAAAATCAATTTTATGTGGTTGCTAAACTCTTAACTATTCCCGTTTCAGACGGTGAAGTATTTACAATGTAGAGATTATGAATCCATCGAAATCACTGCTTACCGTATTATATTATATTATATTATATTATATTATATATATATTATATATTATATTATATTATATTATATTATATTATATTATATTATATTATATTATATTATATTATATTATCTTATATTATATTATATTATATTATTTTACATTACATTATATTATAATATATTATATTAAATTATATTAATTATATTATATTATATTATATTATATTATATTATATTATATTATATTATATTATATTATATTATTATTTTATATTATATTATTATTTTACATTATATTATATTATATTATATTATATTATATTATATTATATTATATTATATTATATTATATTATATTATATTATCAGAAGACGTCAAGTATTTTATAAAATGTATACCCTTCTTCATAGAACCCAATCGGTAAATGACTGTCGTCACGGTTGATTGATCACGATTTATTAAATCAAACAAGTCACCCTACAGCCCCCCCCCCCCTCCCCCCTCACCCCCCCCCCCTATCTGTCATACAACGACAAAACACAAATATCTTATTTTGACAATAAATCTTTGAATCCAGTAAAATATCGACCGATGAAAATGACACTAAACAAAAATTAAATGTTCAAATCTCAGATTTGCGAGTTGTATTCAATACGTCGACCTTGAGCACTACTAACGACAACTCACTAGACGCTGCAAAAACCAAAAAAAATATCGACAAACTATAGATAGTTAGAAGATGACGTCATTCAGGTCTTTGTTATTGTTTTTTGCCATCCGCGTTTATGAGTAATGCTCACTGAACTGTATTAACCTGACTATAAACGTTCATGGTTACACACAGTTTTGTGTGTTCGTCCGTTATACTTCCGGATGGCAATGTTATGAGCTTTTTAGCCAAGCGCATACTATCTATACATCCTATTGTGTTCTTGTGTCAGGCTATAGATAGTATGCAGATGACGTCACTCAGGCCTTTGTTATTGTTTTTGCCATCCGCGTTTGTGAGTTGTTCTCACTAAACTGTATTAACCAGACTATAAAAGTTCATGGTTACACAGAGTTTGTGTGTTGGTCCGTTATACTTCCGGATGGCAATGTTGTGAACTCCTTGGCCAAGCGCATTCTATCTATAGAAAGTATGCGCTTGGCTAAGAAGTTCATAACATTGCCATCCGGAATTATAACGGACCAACACACAAAACTAAGTGTAACCTTGAACGTTTATAGTCTGGTTTATACAGTTTAGTGAGAATTACTCACAAAGGCGGATGGCAAAAAAAAATAAAAATAAAAAAATAACAAAGACCCGAGTGATGTCAACTTCATCCTATCTTTAAGTAGAGAATTTTCATTTTCATACTTTCTCTGCGAAGTCTGCAAACGTTTTCCATCCAACATAATGTGGTTTGTCTGTGCTCGACAGCACCGCCCCCCCCCCCCCCTTCCCCGAACCCTCCCCCCCCCCCTGTCCCCTGTTCCCAAACACTCATTGAAGTCAATGAATTATCAAAACAGTCACACACGACATGGGGACCCGTCTTCTTCCAATCGGGTTCTGGTAATGTACAGTGAAATCGCATTATACCGATTACTGTTATTCGGCCAAGCACGCTTATCGCCAATTGGATTCAGTAGTCTGATGTCACGCGCCCAGCAACGACGGCCATCTTGGTTCTAAATAAAGAAAATCATTACTTTTTATTCTTCATTCTGGCTAGAACTTTTCATTCCCTTTTCATATGCCTTGTGATCAGAATGTGTAATAGTCAAAACATGATCAAATTGATGGGGTTTTTTTCCCCTCTGGATACGCGTTTAAGCTCGCCGGAGAAATATTTCATACGGCGTCCGCCATTGTTCCGATAGTGTAGAGCCAGTGTTAACAACAAGATATGAAGTGAGTAGAAAAGTGCCAGAAGACAATAGAGAATAAAAATTTTTTTCGCGGCAGTGGTGGGTTTGAACCTGCGACCTTATTGGTACGACAACTCCGCCTGGCAGGTGAGAGCGTGGCTCTACCGTGTGAGCTATCCACGAACACAAAAATATTCGTTTCAAACCCAAAGTCATTTCTAGATCCCTCTCTCACCCACTTCTTGAGATCGCCGATTCGTTCACCACCATCGCGAAGTAATTTTGACCAGCAGTTAAGCTTAATAGCCAATATTCTCATCACAAACATATAACATAGAAACGATTGAGACATTGAGTATGCTCCGGTGTATGGGGTGAATTTTTAATTCAGAAAAGTGAGTGGAGCAGGCACTTATGTTGGTAACAACAAGATATGAAGTGAGTAGAAAAGTGCCAGAAGACAATAGAGAATAAAAATTTTTTTCGCGGCGGTGGTGGGGTTTGAACCTGCGACCTTATTGGTACGACAACTCCGCCTGGCAGGTGAGAGCGTGGCTCTACCGTGTGAGCTATCCACGAACACAAAAATATTCGTTTCAAACCCAAAGTCATTTCTAGATCCCTCTCTCACCCACTTCTTGAGATCGCCGATTCGTTCACCACCATCGCGAAGTAATTTTGACCAGCAGTTAAGCTTAATAGCCAATATTCTCATCACAAACATATAACATAGAAACGATTTAAATGCTTTTATTAAGCCTGAATAACTGAAAGAGGTATTTGGAAACCTACCGAGCCACTCGTCCAGAACTACACCATTACCCGAGAAGGAGTGCAATTGCAGGAATTGTTCTTTACTTAACCTCTTAGATAGAAAATCTAGACAATGCATATATGCTCGGGTTCCAAAATTATCAGAACTTTCCCCTCTGACATGTAAGATTATTGGTGTTAGGGGGTTTGCACCTGTTATGAGTGTTCCCACTACATGTTCCTGATCTTCTTGGGTCCCCCTTTTCGTCCAATCAAAGCCAATTTCTCCCAACCCCTGGATAATGTCATTTTGACTCAACCGTCTGACTTCCTTCATAGCATAAGACAATGCTTTACGGTTCATAGTGGCGTGGGAAGGGTGGATACCTATGGCAATGCCAAAGTTAGGAAATTTGCCTTTCAGCGCTCTTCGCTCGCTTTCGGGGGGAAAGTTTATGGGGTCACAGTGGACTATCATCCCACCCAGGATAGGTAAATCAACTGAGGGGGCGGGGTTGACATGGAACTTTAGTAACTGCTCTAACATGTCAATTTGACCCTTTTTCCCTTTGTGCCATCGATCCAAATGGAAATGGGCATCAATAAGTCCCACACACTTACCTTCTTGCTCAGACAAGTCCATGAGCAGATCTAAGTCTGCTGACTTGTCAGGCTGAAAGCTCCTAAACTCTCCCTTGGCCGATGGGGAGGTATGGCCTCTACCCTTTCCTCTCCCTCTGCCTTGCCTGCCATTGTGTCTGTCCCCTCCTTTCTGGGCGTCTTGGGCGTCCCGAAAGGCCTGAAATTCCGCCATCAGCTGGATGACTTTGAACTCAGTCTGGCGGTTCATGGTGCTGTGCATAAAAAGAAGATTGATTAGTTATTTTACTTCATTCACATTGAGCATTGGGGACAATGATATTGACTTATTTGAGCCATTTGTCGGTCCGTTAAATCTATACATTGCCCGTGATACCATTCAAAACAGTTATCACATTGGATCATGGTATCACCATCATCGGGTTGATTGCAAAGGCAATAGGTCAGGGCATTACCCGTTATTATGGACTGCTGTTCTTTGTTTATCCATTTCGGTAATGAGGAGTCAGTGCACAGCTTTAGGTTGTCATGGTTGACTACTTTCAGTTCATTATTTTTGAGCTTAATTCGATAAACAAAGGGGGAAAAAAACCGTCATGATGATAGCGGGGCCAATTCAAACTGGCTTCAATTTCTTTTCCACCTTTCCTATTCAAGAGGTACACAGCATCGCCTCTTCTGAAGGTGTGAACGTGGATATTCAGGTCATAGTCACGTTTCATCCTTTTAAGCTCTGTCCTTAGGGTTTTTCTAGCAGTCTCATGAGCCAGCTCTAGGCTCTCTTGTAATTTTATGACATGCTCCTCAGTGAGTTCGTGTTCTCTTGCAGGTCCAGGTGTCACCAGATCACTTGGAGTTGTCAGCTCCCTTCCTAGCATCAATCTGTTTGGTGTGTAGCCTGTGTGTTGATTGACTAAACTGCGGATAGCAGAAGCAATTAGTGGCACATATTCATCCCAGGTGTTGGGTTTCGAGTGGCTAAAGCTTCTTACTGCTGCCATCAACGTCTTGTTCATCCTTTCTGCCTGGCCATTTGCTGAGGGTTTATAGGCGGTAGTTCGCATCTTTTTAATGTGGAGAAGCCGACACATTTCTTTTAAAAGGCTACTCTCGAAATTTCTTTTTTGATCTGATACTATTTCGAGGGGGTACCCAAATCTAGAGAAGAACTCATTCACGGCTGCTCTTGCAGTGATTTCAGCTCCTTGTGATGGTAAGGGTATGCACTCAATCCACTTCGTGAATTGATCGATGATCACCATAATGAACTCACTACCATTGAGTGTCTTCGTCAAGGGCCCAAGAAAATCAATATGTACCTTTTCCATAGGTATACCTGCATGATTCTGTACCAAGGGGTGCCGATGTTTTTTATTTCTATGTTTACTTTGGTTACATAATGAGCAGCCTTGAACGTATTGTTGGACATCCCTTGAGATTTTATGCCAAAAATAGGATCCCTTAATCCTCAATTTCGTTCGTTGCAATCCTTGGTGTCCTGCACTGGGAATGTTATGGCATAGATTTAAGACTTCTTGCTGAAACTTTGGGGGCACCACTTACCTTACCTTACCCGGGTTCCATCTCTTTCCAGAGGTCGGATGTCATGGCTTTCCATCCTTCACGGTCCATTGCAGCCTCGTTACAGTCTGCCATGCGCCGTCCTGTAGCTTCCTTGATGCCATCTGTCCAGGATTTCCTTTGTCTTCCTCTGCCTCTCTTTCCTTCAATTCTTCCCTCCATTATCCTTTTTTCGAGACTATCATGTCTTCGCATATGTCCAAAATATGACAGCTTTTTGTGCTTCACAGTCAAAAGAAGTTCTTTTTGTTTTTGGCCCATTAGGTCGAGGACTTCGATGTTTGTTTTTCTTGCTGTCCAAGGTATTTTCAGTATTCTCCTGTACGTCCACATCTCAAAAGCTTCAATACGTTGTTCTGTCTGTGCGGTTAGTGTCCACGTTTCACAACCATAAAAGAAAATGGACCACACATAGCATTTGGTGCATCTCATTCGTGTTCTGATGGAGATATTTGTGTTGTTGAGGATTGCCTTTAGTTTCATGAACGCATTTTTGGCCAGCATTATTCGTCTCCTGATCTCTTTGTCAGACTTTGCATCGGATGTTACCAACTGCCCCAAGTACGTGAACTCCTTTACTTGTTCCACTGGACACTCTTCTATTTCTATATCTATGTCTATGGGCTCTTTCTTTTTTGTTATCACCATTGTTTTTGTCTTCTTCGCATTCATGAACAGCCCCTTTTCTTTACTCTCTTCGTTCACTTTTGAAATTAGCTTCTGTAGGTCTTCCTTACTTTCCGCCAACAGGACAGTATCGTCAGCGTAACGTAAATTGTTGATGTTGTGGCCACCAACCTTCAACCCTTGTGCTGTTTCTACTTGCCGAAATAAAGACTCTGTGTATAAATTAAACAAGCAAGGAGACATAACACATCCCTGGCGCACTCCTTTCTTGATTTCAATTGCATCTGTTGTATCTGCCTGCACTTTTATCTGAGCCTTTTGCTGCCAGTACAGATTAGCGATTAGAGCCACATCATTCTCTTCCACACCTATTGCCACAAGGTCCTGGATAAGTTTCTGATGACTAACAGAATCAAATGCCTTTGAGTAGTCGATAAAACAGGCATATATGTCTTTTTGGACCTCTAAGTATTTTTCTGACAGGATTTTTAAGTCGAAAATTGCCTCCCTGGTGCCACTGTTCTTTTTGAATCCAGTTTGCTGTTCTGAAATCTCACGATCTACTTTTGACGAGATTCTTTTCAGGATTATTGTCAGGAGGAGTTTCAGTAGATGGCACATAAGACTGATTGTTCTGTAGTCCGAACACTCAATTGCACCCGCTTTCTTGGGTAGCAGTATGAAGATAGAAGTGCGAAGGTCTTCTGGGATGTGCGTTGACTCGTATATTTCATTCATAAGGTCCGTTATCACATCAACACCAAATTCACCCAGTGCTTGCAGCATTTCTGTTGACACCCCATCTATTCCATTTGCCTTCCCTGTTTTCATGCAGTATAGGGCTTTCTCTACTTCTGATCTTAGGATTGTGGGTCCCCGTAGAAAGGACTGTATATGGTTGTCACCTCTGTCCGCATTGAATAGCTCCTCCACGTATTCTTTCCATCTATTGGCGATTTCTTCCACCTCAAAGAGGAGTCTACCTGATTTATCTTTGATGCAACCGCCAGATTGAGCGTTTTTATATGTGAATTTCTTGATTTCAGCAAACATTGGTCCAGGGTTTCTCTCATGTGATAGCTTCTCAATACGGTGGCACTTTTCATCAAGCCAGTCTTCTTTAGCCTGGATACACTTTTTCTTTACTGATTTGTCCAGCTCATTGTACCTAGGGGTGCCCTTTGAATGTTTCCGTTCTCTCATAAGATTCAAAATCTCATTCGTCATCCATTCTTTCTTTGCCTCTTTAGATTTTTTGTTTAGCATTTTCTCGTTTGTAGTTGTTATTGCACCTTTAAGAGAGGACCATTGTTTATCAATTCTACTCTTATACGTTTCTTCTGTTTCTTTATTTGTGTCTTCTTGTTCTTCCATAAGACAAAAATACGTATTTTCTACTTCTACAGCATATTTCGCTCTTAGCTCCTCGTTTCTAAGTTCAGCTAGGTCGTACTTTATGTGTACGTCCCTTTTCTGTTTGGGAATTTTTAATTTAACTTTTATTTTCACCATGATGGGAACATGGTCCGATCCAATGTCAGCACCCGGGAAAGTTTTACATTGGGTCACACAGTTTTTGAATCTGGTTTTGATGAGAAAATAATCTATTTGGTTTCTGTATATATCTCCTGGGCTCTTCCAAGTGTATAGGCGCCTCTTTGGTTGTTTGAATATGGTGTTTATTATGGTCATGTCGTGGGACTCGCAAATTGGACCAGACGTTCACCCCTCTCGTTGGACTCTCCTAGACCACAACTTCCCATGCATGGTGAGATTGCTGCGTTTCCAACTTTCGCATTGAAATCCCCCATTACGACAACAATGTCACTTGATTTTATGCATTTGAGGGCCTTGTTTACATTTTCATAATGTGCCTCGACCTCCTCATCTGGGTGATCACTCGTTGGTGCATAAATTTGTAGGAGCACTAAATCAAAAGGTTTAGCTTGGATTTTGCACATTAGGATACGGTCATTCACGGGCCAATACCCAGTTACTGATTTAGCAATTTTGTTTTTCATCAGGATGCCAACGCCTCTGTTGTGCTGAGTATTTCCGGAGTAAATAAAAGTGTGGCTGTCTCTTTTTATTATTCCATTGTCTTTCCATCTTGTCTCTGAGACACCAAGGATATCCATATTCATCGCCTCTGCCTCCATAATTAGATTATGGAGCTTTCCTGCTTGAGCAAGTGTTCTCACATTCCACGTGCCAATTTTTAAAGGAACATTTCTTGTCTTCAAGGTAGGTAGATCAGTCTCTGGCTTTCCCGAGGGCTTTCCACCAGAAACGTCATGAGGTGCCATCTTTTGGACATTACTTAATTCCTCTTCCCTGTACATATTTACAGCTTGATACTTAGTTGCAGGGGGCCCAACGTCACAAGCATCTCTAACACTATATCTCTGACTAGCCATGACTAACTATGAATGATACGTGGTAAGGTTTCCCCCTTTTCCACGGTGGTGTCGTCTTGCAGGTAGAAAAGGTTACGGTTTAGCCAGTAAAATTTATGTGCCGCATTTGCCAGTTTGAGATCTGCTTGGCGAGGTACTGTCTTGTCTTTGAACCAGTTGACCAAAAACACTAGGCTGGGGTCCCCAGCTTGTGTTTCTCTCCACTCTTGCTTAGTATTTGTGAATATTTCTTCTGAATTGATCTGGTTGTGAGGACAAGCACTTGAGAGATCTCGGACAACAATGCGAATTCCAGATGACAATCTCTCTTCACACCTGGGTGCTCTTTTGACTTCAGGGTTGATGATAGGTAACTGGACAACATCATCAATGTCATCTGAAAATTTTGACCACATCCCGTGTACGCGGGTACAGTAATTGCATCCACTACAGGGTAAATCCTTCAGGTTTATCATGTCTGCATAATGTGGGCAAGGTGTGTCGGTTTTAGGTGGTCTGGAGAGTGCATCTGCGTTTTTTAACTTGGTCCCAGGTCTGTATTCAATTTTCATGGAAAAGATGCTCAGCGCTTCTAACCATCTAGCGAGTTGACCTTCTGGTCTCTTGAAATTCATCAGCCAGGTTAGACTCCTATGGTCCGTGCGCAATATGAATTCTTTCCCCAATAAAGAGTGACGGAACTGATTGGTAAATCTAACAACTGCCAACAATTCCTTCCGAGTCGTGCAGTAGTTCCATTGTTGGGATGTTAAAGTAAAACTTCCATATGCTATGACTCTCTCTACTCCCTCTTGTATTTGGAGGAGCTCTGAACCTATAGCGAAATCAGAAGCATCAGTGTCCAGTATAAATTGGCCTTGGGACATGGGAATCGCTAGAACAGGCGGGGTACATAGGATCGACTTCGAGTGATCGAAAGCTTGCTGCTGTTCGGACTCCCAACAGAATTTCTTTTTCTTCAACAGCCTGGTAAGTGGTTCCATGATTTTTGCCATATCTTTTATGAATGCTCTGTGAAAGTTTACTAACCCCACGTATCTTTCGATATCTTTAACTGACTTTGGTGGGGGCCAGTTCTCAATCACTCCAATGGAAGCATTTGTTAGTTCCAGGCCATTTCTTCCTACCTTCCTTCCCAGGAATTCAACTTCTCGTTGAAACAGATCACACTTCTTTGGCTTTAATCTAAGTCCAAATTGTCGGAAGCGTTGAAAAACTTGTTTTAAGTTTGATAAATGATCATCAAAAGATTTTCCAAGGACCAGGGTGTCACCAAGGAAGGCTAGTACTCTTTTCCAGTTTAACCCTCTTAGCACTAGGTTGAATACTCTGGAATATGTACTTGGGCTATTGGACAGTCCAAATGGGAGTTTGTTAAACTCAAGAAGTCCTTGGCGTGTACGGAATGCTGTTTTGTGTTTGGAGTCCTCATGGACTGGGATCTGCCAATAAGCCGAATTGGAATCCAGCTTTGAATACCATATGTTACCTTCTAATGCGTCGATGCATTCAGACATGAAAGGTAGGGGGAAAACATCTTTCTTGGTAACATTATTAAGTGCCCTGTAGTCGATGCACCAGCAAACAGATCCATCTTTTTTCCGTACCAGTACAGGCGCCGCAGCCCAGCTTGAAGCCGAGGGTTGTATTACCCCTGCTTTAAGCATCTTGTCTAACATTTCATCTTCCTCTTTGGTAAAGTGAATGGGGGTACGTCGCAAGCTTAGTTTAATTGGCTTTGCATCTCCTGTATCAATGTGGTGTTGCATTGCTTGGAAGTTACCAATGTCAAATTCACTGGCTGCAAATATGTCTTGATATTCCCACAGCAATTGTTCAACTTTACCTAGTCTCTCATCTCCCAGAGTGGACATAACTCTCTGCCAGAGATCTATAAGTTTGTCTGGTAGTTGGATCGGCTGGCAGGAAGTGCTTGATATGGAGCATTCCCCCTCCGCTTTTGTCATGGGGTTGCTGAGTTCGTCCACTTCTGTTAAATTCAGCCAGTCATCTTCGTCATCCTCAAATATATTTCTTGCTTCCAGGGGAAGCAACTGTCCTATTTCTGTCCCTTTTTTGAGGAAGCATTCATCACCTGTGTTGATCAAGCACACTGTAACAACTGGTTTGGTTACGTGCAGGGTATGGCCCACAGAAATTGGCAGATTTCTATATGGTTTCAGGTACATAAATGGTGAATTGGGCAGATAGTTTAACTCAACATTAGTGATTACTTCTGACTGGGCTGGTATGATCAATTTGTGGGGAATGGCAATCTTGTTTGTTTTTTTTTGTTTTTAGGTATTTAACGGCGCTTTCGACACTATTTAGGTCATTTAAGCGCCCGTTTCTGTCTTTCATCAATCTTTTATCGGCCCCGAGGGGCCACAGCTGATCAAAACGTGTACTGTTGTAATAAAATCTTTATAAAATCATAATAGTTACATGTTTGTTAAGTAAAAATATCTATTTACAATTTCTGCAGGAGTTCACATTCCTGCAGATACTTTAAAATTGTAAGCGGATCGACCGACTGGAACAGAGACTTCAAGTCTCTGTTATCATAATGTTGTGACCTTATCTGTTCTAATTCTGTACATTCAATTAAAATGTGTTGAACTGTCAGGTCACAGTTACATCTTCTGCAGAGGGGTTTTTCATCCCTCTCCAGAAGGAAACGGTGAGTGAGGGCAGTATGTCCGATCCAGAGTCGAGTTATTTTTACCTCGTCTCTTCTTTTTAGCCCCGAGTTGGGTCTGGGGCCGAGGTCACTTTTAATTTGTTTTAATTTGTTATGTCATCTCGACTCCAGGATAGTTCCCATTCCTTTCGGACATGTTTTTTTATATTGATCTTTAAATCCGCGTGTGGGATTTTACTGCCCTCTTCTAATTCTTGGCTCACCGCCTCTTTTGCCAGTCGATCCGCTTCTTCGTTCCCCTGGATACCCACATGACTAGGTACCCAGAGAAAACAAACTTTCTTTTTCTTAATAAATAATTTATTTGCACCTTCCAAGATACTTATGAGTCTTGGATCGGTGCAATAAAAATTTGAGATCCCCTTAAGTACGGACAGCGAGTCAGACAAGATCAAGAATCTATTTTTATTCGATCTCTCAGCCAAACGGAGAGCATTTAGGATTGCTCTCGATTCCGCTGTAAAGATCGAAACATTTCTATCCAGGCGAAGTGATCCTGTGCCTTCCGATGAGTGATAGGCACATCCTACTGCATCTGCGCTCTTTGAACCATCCGTAAATATGTGAGTATGGTTTTTGTATGTTTGTAATATTGCTTTTAGTGTCTGTTTGTAAATATGTGGGTCTGTTTGTGATTTTTTCCAGTTTTGTTAGGTCCAAATTTATGTTTGGTCTATGTATGGACCATGGTGGTGTCTTTGCCTGGACGTATGGATGTATCCTATCTAGACTGATGTTCATGTCTGCGATGTCTTTTTTTATTCTGCAACCTAATGGTGGTGTCATTTTTGGGTGCTTACGAAATTTTTCTTCTAGTGTCCTATCCGTGTAGTGTACATGTTTGTGTGCTGGGTTGTCGTGCAGCGATGTGACCTTAATAACATACTGGAGAGCCAGTTTTTTCCTCCTGAGATGAAGAGGTGGCTCATCTGCCTCAGCATAAAGGCTTGCCACTAGAGAAGTGCGGAAAGCCCCGAGTGCCAAGCGCAGTCCCTGATGATGAATTGGGTCCAGCATGCCTAAGTAGGATGGTTTTGCAGAGCCGTATACAAAAGATGCGTAGTCCAGTTTTGATCGAATAAGGGTTCGGTATATCTTTAGAAGAGTGTTTGTGTCCGAACCCCATTCCATGCTCGACAGAACTCTCATTATTCTCATTGCTTTCATGCATCGCAGTCTGAGATCTTTGATATGGGCGAGGAAATTTAGTTTCCTATCAAAGATCAAACCCAGGAATCGGGCTTCGTCCTTTACCTCAATTCTGGAATTGTTGAGATAAAGGTCAGGCTGTCTAATGCAGGTGCGTTTTCGGCAGAAGTGGACAGCTACTGTTTTTGATGGGGAGAAGGAGAAACCATTGAGATTTGCCCACTCCGACAGTTTGTTTAGTTGGAGTTGTAACTGTCTCTCAATGGTGTCCATACTCGATTTACTTCGATAGCATACAAGAAAGTCATCAACATATAAGGAACAGTCAACATTCTGTCTCATTGCATTCACTATTGAGTTTATTTTAATCTCAAACAGAATGGGAGACAGAATGCTACCCTGTGGAACTCCCTCTTCCTGATCAAATGGATCAGAAAAGGTGGATCCTGCTTTGACCTGAAAGGATCTATTGTTTAAAAATGCTCTGACAAACATTGGAAGGTTTCCTCGCAGACCAAGATTGTGCAGATCTTTGAGGATTCCGAATTTCCAAGTTGTGTCAAAGGCCTTCTCAAGGTCAAAGAAGATTGCTACCAAGTGCTCACCTTTGGCAAAGGCCTCACGAATGAAGCTCTCTAGTCGAACAAGGTGATCAACAGTTGATCTGTTCTTTCGAAAGCCACATTGGAGGTCGGAGAGTGAGTTGTTGTGTTCCAAGTAGAACATCAGACGCTTGTTGACCATTTTCTCCATCAGCTTGCATAGGCAGCTGGTGAGGGAGATTGGTCGGTAGTTTGAAGCGTCCGAATGGTCTTTCCCAGGTTTTGGGATTGGAATCACAGTGGCCAGATTCCAACTAGGTGGAAAAGTCTGTGTTGTCCATATCTTGTTATAGATATTCAAAAGGACAACCAGACTATCTTGTGGAAGATGTCGGAGTATTTCATAACTGATGTTGTCAGGACCCGGTGCTGTGACATTTGTGTCACGGAGGCAGGCACCCAACTCCTCAAGTGTAAATGGTTTGTTGTAGTCTTCGGTGTTTGTAGATGTAAAGTTTATTGGTGTGTTTTCTGCGTTTTGTTTATGGCGCAGAAATTGTGGTGTGTGGTGTGCAGACGAGGAGCTGTGCGCCAGCCTCTCGGCCAGAGTGTTGGCAATCTTGATAGCTGTTAGGTTTCCATCATCCATTGGTAAACCTGTTTGTGCCATGTCACACTTGGGACTTACATTTTCAGTTGAATTTGTTGCAAGAGGAATAATTTGATTTTGACAAAATAATTGTTTTTCCACATCAATCTTTGCCCTTAATTTCCTCAGCAGGTCTATTCCTAATAGCATTGGGTCGAAAATGGGAGCAACATAGATATGAGTTAGCAGATGAATCTCTCCCAATCGCAAGTGTAGTGGTCCCACTAATTTTGCAGAGAAGCTTTGATCTTTACCTGCTGCAAACATCTTCATGGACTTCGTACAAGTGGGGGTGGGTAGGATTTTGTTATGGGTGTTTTCAGAGATGATGGTAACATCTGCTGCGGTATCCACCACTGCTTGTACAGGGACGTTTTCAATTGTACATTGTACTTTAAGGGCAGATTCTGACTGTAACCTTGCAATACAGATACATTTTTCATCAAAATAAGGTTTCACAATCTGTTCTGGATCTTGGCTAGACCGATGTACATTGTGGCTTCCGTTGTTGGTCTGCTGGGCAAGGTTTTCCTTAGTTTCTTCATGTTTCATAAAATTAGTACAGTCAGAAGAATAGGGGCACAAATTGCTCATAGTCTTATATCTGTGTTGTGCCTCAAAAACTGGGTCCTCTTTAATTGCCCTTGCTTGAACTGGGATCAATTCCGGGCTCAAACTGATCCCTGCCCGTTTGGCGCCTTGTCTTCCTTTGGGCGACCTTTCATGGAGCAGTCTCTAGCATAGTGGTCTTGACCTCCACATGAAAAACAGGCACTTGATCATGGGGAATTGGAGCGGGATCTTGGCTGGGCACGTCGAGCGCCTCTTTGCATAACTTCCAAGACTTGGCTTTGGAGTGTAATGAGAGTGTCTTATTTACTTTGGGTTTGCTCATGCATTGATAACATCTTTTTGAACATTGCCTCAACACTCATCTCAGTCTTCTGCTGTACACCAGCTGTCTTAATGCTCGTGTTGCGAGTCACTGCTCGAAGTTGGCTATAGTCTTCCAATTCCTCAGATTCTGACCCAGATTCTTCATCGTACACATTCACTGCTTGGATGGAGGGCTCTCTGAACGGCACGGTGTTGCTGGTACTTGGTCTATCCTTTCGTGCACGCCAACCAACTTGCTGAGAATTTTTAAAAAGCTTATCTGTTCTCAGGGCTTGGTCCATCGTGGTGCACTCCTGACATGCAATATATTGGGCTGCCTTCACGTCATATAGTCCTGTTATAAAATGGGCTACCACTTGGGACTCTAAATTGCGGGGGGACTGTCCAGGAAATGCCTGCAGTGCCAACTCCCATGGACTTTGCGACATTTGAGATTTCCAATTTTTCCCGTTTTTGTACGTAAAATTTGTCAATTTTTCAAATATTTGCAATTTGCACTAATTGAGTGGAGTAAATCTTATAATTTTCCCATGACGGAGTCGCGCTTGATATATTTTTGGAGTTTTCAGATGAGAAAAAAATTGAATTCGCCATTTTCAAAATTTTCACATTTTGGAGCGTAAAATTTGGCTGTTTTTTAAATTTCGGCAATTTGGACACTTTGACGCTTGCATATGGAATGTCTCAAAATTTACTACTATTGAAATGGCGTCTGTATATGGAATATCTCCAAATTTACTAATAGACATTGAAATGGCGTCTGCATATAAAATTTCTCCAAATTTAATAATATTGCAGTGATCCCCGAATATGGAATGCCTCCCCATTTACTAATTGTCATTGAAAAGGCGACTGCATATGGAATATGAGCAGTTTATGAGCTTTCAAATAATAAAAATATATATTTTCGACATTCGTGAACATCAATATTTTCACATTTTATTTGGGGAAGGGGGGGGAGAGGGGGGGAGAGGAGAGAGATGGGGAAGGGGGGTAAACTTTGTGTATTTTACATATTTTCGCAAAATGGACATTTTGAATGATGAAATCTTCGAATTTCTGTATGCAATGGTCGGGTTTGAGCATTTCTCAGATATTCAAATGGTAAAAAATTTGAATGTTCAATTTTTTCACATTTTAATGGGTAAAATTTGTCAATTTTTCAAATATCCGCAAATCAGAAATTTTGACTGATCAAATCATTTATTTTTTGCATGAAATGGTCGAAACGGTTGAGACTGAGCATCTTTTCAGTTTTTACATTGTAACAAATTTGACTTTGCGACAATTGAGATTTTCAATTTTTCCCGTTTTTGTGGGTAAAAATTGTCAATTTTTCAAATATCTTGCGAATCAGAAATTTTGACTAATCAAATCATTAATTTTTTGCATGACATGGTCGAAACGGTTGAGACTGAGCATCTTTTCAGTTTTTAAATTGTAACAAATTTGACTTTGCGATATTTAAGATTTCCAATTTTTCACGTTTTTGTAAATAAAATTTGTCAATTTTTCAAATATTTGCAATTTGCACTAATTGAGTGGAGTAAATCTTATAATTTTTCCATGACGTAGTCGTGCTTGATATATTTTGTGAGTTTTCAGATGAGAAAAAAATTGAATTCGCCATTTTCAAAATTTTCACATTTTGGAGCGTAAAATTTGGCTGTTTTTCAAATTTCGGCAATTTCCGCAAACTGAAATTTTGACTGATCAAATAATTTATTTTTTGCATGAAATGGTCGAAACGGTTGAGACTGAGCATCTTTTCAGTTTTTACATTGTAACAAATTTGACTTTGCGATATTTGAGATTTACAATTTTTCCTGTTTTGTTGGGTAAAAATTTTCAATTTTTCAAATATCTGCAAATCAGAAATTTTGATTGATCAAATCATTTATTTTTTGCAAGAAATAGTCGAAACGGTTGAGACTGAGCATCTTTTCAGTTTTTAAATTGTAAAAAATCTGACTTTGCGACATTTGAGATTTCCAATTTTTTCCCGTTTTTTGTACGTAAAATTTGTCAATTTTTCAAATATTTGCAATTTGCACTAATTGAGTGGAGTAAATCTTATAATTTTTCCATGACGTAGTCGCGCTTGAACATTTTTGGAGTTTTCAGATGAGAAAAAAATTAAATTCGTCATTTTCAAAATTTTCACATTTTGGAGCGTAAAATTTGGCTGTTTTTCAAATTTCGGCAATTTGGACACTTTGACGCTTGCATATGGAATGTCTCAAAATTTACTACTATTGAAATGGCGTCTGTATATGGAATATCTCCAAATTTACTAATAGACATTGAAATGGCGTTTGCATATAAAATTTCTCCAAATTTAATAATATTGCAGTGATCCCCGAATATGGAATGTCTCCCCATTTAATAATAGTAATTGAAAAGGCGACTGCAGATGGAATATGAGCAGTTTATGAGCTTTCAAATAATAAAAAATATATATTTTCGACATTCGTGAACATCAATATTTTCACATTTTATTTGGGGAAGGGGGGGGGGAGAGGAGAGAGATGGGGAAGGGGGGGGTAAACTTTGTGTATTTTACATATTTTCGCAAAATGGACATTTTGTATGATGAAATCTTCGAATTTCTGTATGCAATTGTCGGGTTTGAGCATTTCTCAGATATTCAAATGGTAAAAAATTTGAATGTTCAATTTTTTCACATTTTAATGGGTAAAATTTGTCAATTTTTCAAATATCCGCAAATCAGAAATTTTGACTGATCAAATCATTTATTTTTTGCATGAAATGGTCGAAACGGTTGAGACTGAGCATCTTTTCAGTTTTTACATTGTAACAAATTTGACTTTGAGATATTTAAGATTTCCAATTTTTCCCGTTTTTGTACGTAAATTTGTCAATTTTTCAAATATTTGCAATTTGCACTAATTGAGTGGAGTAAATCTTATAATTTTTCCATGACGTAGTCGCGCTTGATATATTTTTTGAGTTTTCAGATGAGAAAAAAAATTGAATTCGCCATTTTCAAAATTTTCACATTTTGGAGCGTAAAATTTGGCTGTTTTTCAAATTTCGGCAATTTGGACACTTTGACGCTTGCATATGGAATGTCTCAAAATTTACTACTATTGAAATGGGGTCTGTATATGGAATATCTCCAAATTTACTAATAGACATTGAAATGGCGTCTGCATATAAAATTTCTCCAAATTTAATAATATTGAATATTGCAGTGATCCTGGAATATGGAATGCCTCCCCATTTAATAATAGTCATTGAAAAGGCGACTGCAGATGGAATATGAGCAGTTTATGATGTTGGCATGGTGGACGCCATATCATTGATTTTAGATGAAGGCCAAGGTAATTATCAAGAACAGAATAACAAATTCCATTAGATGACAGAGTGAACTTTATTCATTGAGACATCTGCTTTTTATATTGCAGGAACAGGAAGAAAAAAAAGGGTGATAATAATAATAATAATAATGCTTAATTTTGTCGTTCCCCAAATTAGAGAGTTACATGATAAGTGATTCCTTACACAAAAAGGTCATAATAAGAAAATGAATTTACATTCTAACACCCCCCCTTAAATTCAGTTTCCAAAGCAAGTTAAAAGATAAGTGCTCAAAGAAAATGATACATCGCAAAGCATTTAGGTAATACATTGTAGGTTGTAGGCATTAGAACATTACACCTATGTTTAAACTGAGAAAGAAATGTTTGTACTCAGATCATAGTTAATCAAGTAAGAACTAACAGTCAAGAACGATATATAATTATAATGGTAATGAAGCATAATATATAGGTACATAGGTACATACATATGAAATCAAAAAGTCAACAAAATTGTGTGCCATTATTTTGACTAAGGAGAAAATCATTAAACTAAAAAAAATGCAAAGAAAAATCACAAGTTTGATACTTGTACTAATAGTGCATAGCATGATGTGAGTAAGTGATTTAAGACTTTTTAGTACTTCCCTTACTAACCCATCAAGATAGGGATGAACATTTGTAATTTTGTCTTAGAGACTGGCTTTGTGAACATATCTGCCCAATTCTCTTCACTTGGAACATAACAGGTATGAAGTATTCCCTTTTGGATTTCATTCCTCACAAAATGGTATTTTATGTCAATGTGTTTTGTCCTTTTGTGGTGTACAGGATTCTTACCAAGGGCAATAGCACCCTGATTGTCACAATTCAAAAGAAAATGTTCAATGTTAGTGTTCATCATGTCATTGATCAATGCCCTAAGAAATATCCCTTCCTGTGTGGCAGCACACATTGCCATATATTCCGCTTCGCATGTGTATAAGGCAACAGAAGGTTGTTTCCTTGATTTCCAGGAAATAAGGCTACCTTTTTGAGAGATCATAAAGCCATAGCCAGTCACGCTTCTGCGGTCAGCAGAATTTCCCCAGTCTGCATCACAATAACCTACCAAATTGGGTGGTGCCCCTGATTTTGTGTATACTAATTTTTTGTCAATTGTTGCCTTTAGGTACCTCAGTGCATGCTTAGCTATTGTCAAATGGTTTTGGGTTGGTTTTGACATGTATTGAGACAATTTGGTAACAATGAAACAAAGGTCAGGTCGAGTAGAAGTCATAATGTAAATTAGACTGCCAACAATTTCCCTATACAGTTTGTCATCCACTGGATTTGAAGTTCATCACAAAACTTGTTGAGATTCATTTCACAGGGAGTGTGTTTGGGCTTGCAGTCTTGCATGCCAAATTTCTCTAACAGTCTTGCAATATAATGTGATTGGTCCATTGATATTGATTCATCTGAACAAGAGAAATTTATACCCAAGAAAAAGGAAAGTTGACCTAGGTCTTTCATTTGGAAAGATTGACAAAGCTGTGCTTTGATTGCATTCATTGCAGATAGAGAATTTGAAGCTATGATTAAGTCATCTACCCACACAAGGATAATGCTATGTTCATCATTAGAATGTCTCTTATAAAGACAGGGATCAACTGCTGATTGAACAAATTTTTGCTCAGCTAAATGAGAGTGGAGTTTGAGATTCCAATTCCTACCACTCTGTTTGAGACCATACAATGACTTTTTGAGTCTACAAACTAGCTTTTCACCAGATTTTGAGTTTAATTGATATCCTTCTGGTTGTTCAATGTATAAGTCAACATCAATTGGTGCATTTAAATATGCTGCTTTTACATCCATTTGGTTCAAGTACATATCATTTTCAATGGCAAATTGAATGAGAGCTCTGATTGAGGTGATGCGGGCCGTGGGCGAAAACGTTTCCTGATAATCAACATCAGGGATTTGGGAATACCCTTTAGCTACAAATCTTGCTTTATAAGTTTCTTCTCCATTTGGACCATTCTTAATGGTGTATACCCATCTACCACCAATAGCTTTTCGGTCAGAAGGTAAACTTGTAATTTCAAATGTTTGATTTTCGCTCAGGGCATTCATCTCCTCATCCATAGCTTTTTGCCATGCATCACTTGCATTGCAAGTCATTGCTTCCTTGTAAGTGTTAGGGACATCAAGCATGTTAATGTTATAGAAATAATGAATGGTATTGTTAAGATATGCATCAACTTCATCATCAACAATATATTCGTCCAAATGTTTAGGACGAGAGCGAGTTCTCTTGGAACTGGCATGCATTGGTGACGGGTTTTCATTTGCTTCCTTATCACCTAAATCTTCAACACTTGTTTCAGTTTCAGGCAAACTCCGGTCACTGAGTGGCACTTTGGGGTTTGTTTTTGAGTAACTAGCATCAAAATCATCATGATCATAAGATGGAACTTCAGGGTAGTGACCAGAATTCTCCTGAGACTGAGACTTTGGTTGAGACAAATCTGTAACAGTAACAGGATCTTTAGGGAATTTGACACATCTGACCCTTTTAACGGTTTGGGTGTCTGGAAAATAGATCAGATAGGCTGGACTTTTTCTATCATACCCCACAAATATTCCCTTTTCACTTCTGTTTTGTAATTTGGTTGGTTTTTGTGCTAATAAAGCAAAACATGGGGATCCAAATGTTTTCATATTGGCAATGTTGGGTCTTTTATTTGTGATCTTTTCAAAAGGAGTGCATTCAATTCTTTGTTTGTAGCACCTGTTGCGAATATATGCAGCCGTTAGGACAGCATATGTCCACAGTGATTTTGGTAACCCACATTGCAATAATTGGCATATGGCCATGTCAAAAAGTGTGCGCCATGGACGCTCTGCCTTCCCATTTTGATGGGGGCTGTATGGTGCGCTTTTTTCATGTCTGATACTGTGATTTCTCAAAATGGAAGTAAATTCTTGAGATGTGAATTCCCCACCATTATCACTTCTGATTGCTTTTATCTTCCCATAAGGGGCTATGTCAGACAGGTATTCTTTGAATGCAGTAGGGGTGTCACTTTTTTGCTTCAAAAAGTACACAGAGATCAAACCTGAAAAAGAATCAACACAAATCATTGCATATTTCATTCCATCACAACTAATTGGGTCAATAGGACCCGCTAGATCAACATGAACTACATCAAGGGGTTTCTTGGCACTGTTGTCAGGTTTTCTACTCACAGAATCAGTCATTTTAGCAAGGGAACACACTTCACAGTCAGATTTTGTCTCATCAGTGATGATCATACCATCTACACATTTTTGTAACTTAAAAATGTCTGCTGTGTTACAATGACCCAAAATGCAATGCCACTCCATCAGTGAATGCTTGGACGTTTTTGTGTGGAACGATGAGTTAAGGAAATAGAGACCCCCTCTTCTTTCAATGTTGAATACTGTATCTCTCGAACACAATTTTCCACAATCCTTCTTGAAAATAACTGTGGCACCGTTCTGCTTCGCGGCCTTTACTGAGAAAATGTTTTGAGAGAAGGAGGGCACGTACAGTGCATTTCTCAGGAGAACAGAATGTTTACAGCCATTGTCATCCGTCAACGTTATCTCTGCGTTGCCTTGTCCTTGGGCAAGGTTTGAAGTCCGGGTCCCGTCTGCAAATTCGATAACATGCTGTCCCGAGTCAAAATTATTGTGGAAAGAAATAAATTTTGACTTTTCGTGGAGTAGGTGAACAGTAGCTCCACTGTCCACAAGAAAGTCGTCCTCTGCGAGTTGGTTATCTTGGAAATTCGGGTTAACACCGAAAGCAAAATGGCTTTCACTTCGAGTTGTAGGTTCATCGTCTACTTTCATCTCTCGTAGTTTTGTCAGATTTCTACAGTTGCTGGTATCGTGTGATTTAGCTTTACAAATTTCGCACCAACGAGATTTTCTGTCGTCGTTTTGTTTACAAGCTTTGAGTTTTTTACAGTAGCTGGTATCATGAGATTTTGACTTAAATATTTCACACCAACGAGCTTTTTGTGTCCTCGAGTTTGGTTGATTGTTGAAGGGTCTTCTGTTGTACGAACTAACCGTCATCACATTTGATGCGGTTGAAGAAGAATCTTGGAGTTTCTCAGTGTCTTCGAAAATTACGTAATAACGATTTGAATTCGCTGAAGGTCAGTACTTCTGATTTTTGTGTGATTACAGCAGTAAAACTTTTATAATTTACCCCAAGTCCTTTTATCACCATAGCGATTAGCAAACTGTCACTGATTGTCTCACCAGCATCACGTAGAGCCGCTGCTGACGATTCAGCTCGAATGATATAGTCAGTAACTGTTTCTTGGTCATTCTTTAAGAGGGATGTCAACTCTGTGTAGAGTGTTATGATACGAGGTTTACCTTTCGGAAGATAGTGTTGTCTCAGGATTCGTAGTGCTCTGCGACCGTTGTTCCTTGCGTCCCTTATGATAAGAGAAAGGGATCTGTCGTCCAATACCTGGACCAGTTCGGCAAATACTTCCTCGTTTTTGTCTTGTTCTGTTGATACATCTTGATTCAAATCATCAAGGTCCTTGAGTACATCATCAAGTCCTCTTATTCTGATGAAGCCGAAAAACTTAACTTCCCAGAGTTCATATTGGCGATCGTCACCATTGAAGGCGATGCGATGCCTGGGCTCATAACCTGTTGGCATGGTGGACGCCATATCATTGATTTTAGATGAAGGCCAAGGTAATTATCAAGAACAGAATAACAAATTCCATTAGATGACAGAGTGAACTTTATTCATTGAGACATCTGCTTTTTATATTGCAGGAACAGGAAGAAAAAAAAAGGGTGATAATAATAATAATAATGCTTAATTTTGTCGTTCCCCAAATTAGAGAGTTACATGATAAGTGATTCCTTACACAAAAAGGTCATAATAAGAAAATGAATTTACATTCTAACATATGAGCTTTCAAATAATAAAAATATATATTTTCGACATTCGTGAACATCAATATTTTCACATTTTATTTGGGGAAGGGGGGGGGGCGGGTGAGAGGAGAGAGATGAGGAAGGGGGGGTAAACTTTGTGTATTTTACATATTTTCGCAAAATGGATATTTTGAATGATGAAATCTTCGAATTTCTGTATGCAATGGTCGGGTTTGAGCATTTCTTGGATATTCAAATGGTAAAAAATTTGAATGTTCAATTTTTTCACATTTTAATAGGTAAAATTTGTCAATTTTTCAAATATCCGCAAAACAGAAATTTTGACTGATCAAATCATTTATTTTTTGCATGAAATGGTAAAAACGGTTGAGACTGAGCATCTTTTCAGTTTTTAAATTGTAACAAATTTGACTTTGCGACATTTGAGATTTCCAATTTTTCCCGTTTTTGTACGTAAAATTTGTCAACTTTTCAAATATTTGCAATTTGCACTAATTGAGTGGAGTAAATCTTAGAATTTTTCCATGACGTAGTCGCGCTTGAACATTTTTGGAGTTTTCAGATGAGAGAAAAATTGAATTCGCCATTTTCAAAATTTTCACATTTTGGAGCATAAAATTTGGCTGTTTCTCAAATTTTGGCAATTTGGACACTTTGACGCTTGCATATGGAATGTCTCAAAATTTACTACTATTGAAATGGCGTCTGTATATGGAATATCTCCAAATTTACTAATGGACATTGAAATGGCGTCTGCATATAAAATTTCTCCAAATTTAATAATATTGCAGTGATCCCCGAATATGGAATGCCTCCCCATTTACTAATTGTCATTGAAAAGGCGACTGCATATGGAATATGAGCAGTTTATTAACTTTCAAATAATAAAAATATATATTTTCGACATTCGTGAACATCAATATTTTCACATTTTATTTGGGGAAGGGGGGGGGGAAGAGGAGAGAGATGGGGAAGGGGGGTAAACTTTGTGTATTTTACATATTTTCGCAAAATGGACATTTTGAATGATGAAATCTTCGAATTTCTGTATGCAATGGTCGGGTTTGAGCATTTCTCAGATATTCAAATGGTAAAAAATTTGAATGTTCAATTTTTTCACATTTTAATGGGTAAAATTTGTCAATTTTTCAAATATCCGCAAATCAGAAATTTTGACTGATCAAATCATTTATTTTTTGCATGAAATGGTCAAAACGGTTGAGACTGAGCATCTTTTCAGTTTTTACATTATAACAAATTTGACTTTGCGATATTTGAGATTTTCAATTTTTCCCGTTTTGGTGGGTAAAAATTTGTCAATTTTTCAAATATTTGCAATTTGCACTAATTGAGTGGAATAAATCTTATAATTTTTCCATGACGTAGTCGCGCTTGATATAATTTTTGAGTTTTCAGATGAGAAAATAATTGAATTCGCCATTTTCAAAATTTTTACATTTTGGAGCGTAAAATTTGGCTGTTTTTCAAATTTCGGCAATTTCCGCAAACAGAAATTTTGACTGATCAAATCAATTATTTTTTGCATGAAATGGTCGAAACGGTTGAGACTGAGCATCTTTTCAGTTTTTACATTGTAACAAATTTGACTTTGCGACAATTGAGATTTTCAATTTTTGCTGTTTTTGTGGGTAAAAATTGTCAATTTTTCAAATATCTTGCAAATCAGAAATTTTTGCTAATCAAATCATTAATTTTTTACATGACATGGTCATGAGCATTTCTTGGATATTCAAATGGTAAAAAATTTGAATGTTCAAATTTTCCACATTTAAATGGGTAAAATTTGTCAATTTTTCAAATATCCGCAAATCAGAAATTTTGACTGATCAAATCATTTATTTTTTGCATGACATGGTCGAAACGGTTGAGACTGAGCATCTTTACAGTTTTTAAATTGTAACAAATTTGACTTTGCGATATTTGAGATTTCCAATTTTTCCCGTTTTTGTACGTAAAATTTGTCAATTTTTCAAATATTTGCAATTTGCACTAATTGAGTGGAGTAAATCTTATAATTTTTCCATGACGTAGTCGCGCTTGATATATTTTTTGAGTTTTCAGATGATAAAAAAATTGAATTCGCCATTTTCAAAATTTTCACATTTTGGAGCGTAAAATTTGGCTGTTTTTCAAATTTCGGCAATTTGGACACTTTGACGCCTGCATATGGAATGTCTCAAAAGTTACTACTATTGAAATGGCGTCTGTATATGGAATATCTCCAAATTTACTAATAGACATTGAAATGGCGTCTGCATATAAAATTTCTCCAAATTTAATAATATTGCAGTGATCCTGGAATATGGAATGCCTCCCCATTTAATAATAGTCATTGAAAAGGCGACTGCAGATGGAATATGAGCAGTTTATGAGCTTTCAAATAATAAAAATATATATTTTCGACATTTGTGAACATCAATATTTTCACATTTTATTTGGGGAAGGGGGGGGGGGGTGAGAGGAGAGAGATGGGGAAGGGGGGGTAAACTTTGTGTATTTTACATATTTTCGCAAAATGGACATTTTGAAAGATGAAATCTTCGAATTTCTATATGCAATGGTCGGGTTTGAGCATTTCTTGGATATTCAAATGGTAAAAAATTTGAATGTTCAATTTTTTCACATTTTAATAGGTAAAATTTGTCAATTTTTCAAATATCCGCAAAACAGAAATTTTGACTGATCAAATCATTTATTTTTTGCATGAAATGGTAAAAACGGTTGAGACTGAGCATCTTTTCAATTTTTAAATTGTAACAAATTTGACTTTGCGACATTTGAGATTTCCAATTTTTCCCGTTTTTGTACGTAAAATTTGTCAACTTTTCAAATATTTGCAATTTGCACTAATTGAGTGGAGTAAATCTTATAATTTTTCCATGACGTAGTCGCGCTTGAACATTTTTGGAGTTTTCAGATGAGAGAAAAATTGAATTCGCCATTTTCAAAATTTTCACATTTTGGAGCATAAAATTTGGCTGTTTTTCAAATTTCGGCAATTTCCGCAAACAGGAATTTTGGCTGATCAAATCAATTATTTTTTGCATGAAATGGTCGAAATGGTTGAGACTGAGCAGCTTTTCAGTTTTTAAATTGTAACAAATTTGACTTTGCGATATTTGAGATTTTCAATTTTTCCCGTTTTTGTGGGTAAAAAATGGCAATTTTTCAAATATCTCGCAAATCAGAAATTTTTACTAATCAAATCATTAATTTTTTGCATAACATGGTCGAAACGGTTGAGACTGAGCATCTTTTCAGTTTTTAAATTGTAACAAATTTGACTTTGCGATATTTGAGATTTCCAATTTTTCCCGTTGTTGTACGTAAAATTTGTCAATTTTTCAAATATTTGCAATTTGCACTAATTGAGTGGAGTAAATCTTATAATTTTTGCATAACGTAGTCGCGATTGATCATTTTTGGAGTTTGCAGATAAGAAAAAAATTGAATTCGCCATTTTCAAAATTTTCACATTTTGGAGCATAAAATTTGGCTGTTTCTCAAATTTCGGCAATTTGGACACTTTGACGCTTGCATATGGAATGTCTCAAAATTTACTACTATTGAAATGGCGTCTGTATATGGAATATCTCCAAATTTACTAATAGACATTGAAATGGCGTCTGCATATAAAATTTCTCCAAATTTAATAATATTGCAGTGATCCCCGAATATGGAATGCCTCCCCATTTACTAATAGTCATTGAAAAGGCGACTGCATATGGAATATGAGCAGTTTATTAACTTTCAAATAATAAAAATATATATTTTCGACATTCGTGAACATCAATATTTTCACATTTTATTTGGGGAAGGGGGGGGGGGGCGGGGGGGGGGGAAAGGAGAGAGAGATCGGGAAGGGGGGTAAACTTTGTGTATTTTACATATTTTCGCAAAATGGACATTTTGAATGATGAAATCTTCGAATTTCTGTATGCAATGGTCGGGTTTGAGCATTTCTTGGATATTCAAATGGCAAAAAATTTGAATGTTCAATTTTTTCACATTTTAATGGGTAAAATTTGTCAATTTTTCAAATATCCACAAATCAGAAATTTTGACTGATCAAATCATTTATTTTTTGCATGAAATGGTCGAAACGGTTGAGACTGAGCATCTTTTCAGTTTTTACATTGTAACAAATTTGACTTTGCGATATTTAAGATTTCCAATTTTTCCCGTTTTTGTACCTAAAATTTGTCAATTTTTCAAATATTTGCAATTTGCACTAATTGAGTGGAGTAAATCTTATAATTTTTCCATGACGTAGTCGCGCTTGATATATTTTTGGAGTTTTCAGATGAGAAAAAAATTGAATTCGCCATTTTCAAAATTTTCACATTATGGAGCGTAAAATTTGGCTGTTTATCAAATTTCGGCAATTTCCGCAAACAGAAATTTTGACTGATCAAATCAATTATTTTTTGCATGAAATGGTCGAAACGGTTGAGACTGAGCATCTTTTCAGTTTTTACATTGTAACAAATTTGACTTTGCGACAATTGAGATTTTCAATTTTTCCCGTTTTTGTATGTAAAATTTGTCAATTTTTCAAATATTTGCAATTTGCACTAATTGAGTGGAGTAAATCTTATAATTTTTCCATGACGTAGTTGCGCTTGATATATTTATTGAGTTTTCAGATGAGAAAAAAATTGAATTTGCCATTTTCAAAATTTTCACATTTTGGAGCGTAAAATTTGGCTGTTTTTCAAATTTCGGCAATTTGGACACTTTGACGCTTGCATATGGAATGTCTCAAAATTTACTACTATTGAAATGGCGTCTGTATATGGAATATCTCCAAATTTACTAATAGACATTGAAATGGCGTCTGCATATAAAATTTCTCCAAATTTAATAATACTGCAGTGATCCCCGAATATGGAATGCCTCCCTATTTACTAATAATCATTGAAAAGGCGACTGCATATGGAATATGAGCAGTTTATGAGCTTTCAAATAATAAAAATATATATTTTCGACATTCGTGAACATCAATATTTTCACATTTTATTTGGGGAAGGGGGGGGGGGGAGAGGAGAGAGATGGGGAAGGGGGGGGGGAGAGGAGAGAGATGGGGAAGGGGGGTAAGCTTTGTGTATTTTTACATATTTTTGCAAAATGGACATTTTGAATGATGAAATCTTCGAATTTCTGTATGCAATGGTCGGGTTTGAGCATTTCTTGGATATTCAAATGGTAAAAAATTTGAATGTTCAATTTTTTCACATTTTAATGGGTAAAATTTGTCAATTTTTCAAATATCCGCAAATCAGAAATTTTGACTGATCAAATCATTTATTTTTTGCATGAAATGGTCGACTGAGCATCTTTTCAGTTTTTACATTGTAACAAATTTGACTTTGCGACAATTGAGATTTTCAATTTTTCCCGTTTTTGTGGGTAAAAAATTGTCAATTTTTCAAATATCTCGCAAATCAGAAATTTTTACTAATCAAATCATTAATTTTTTGCATGACATGGTCGAAACCGTTGAGACTGAGCATCTTTTCAGTTTTTAAATTGTAACAAATTTGACTTTGCGATATTTAAGATTTCCAATTTTTCCCGTTTTTGTACGTAAAATTTGTCAATTTTTCAAATATTTGCTATTTGCACTAATTGAGTGGAGTAAATCTTATAATTTTTCCATGACGTAGTCGCGCTTGACATATTTTTGGAGTTTTCAGATGAGAAAAAAATTGAATTCGCCATTTTCAAAATTTTCACATTTGGAGCGTAAAATTTGGCTGTTTTTCAAATTTCGGCAATTTGGACACTTTGGCGCTTGCATATGGAATGTCTCAAAATTTACTACTATTGAAATGGCGTCTGTATATGGAATATCTCCAAATTTACTAATAGACATTGAAATGGCGTCTGCATATAAAATTTCTCCATATTTAATAATATTGCGGTGATCCCCGAATATGGAATGCCTCCCCATTTACTAATAGCCATTGAAAAGGCGACTGCATATGGAATATGAGCAGTTTATGCGCTTTCAAATAATAAAAATATATATTTTCGACATTCGTGAACATCAATATTTTCACATTTTATTTGGGGAGGGAAGGGGGGGGGGAGAGGAGAGAGATGGGGAAGGGGGGTAAACTTTGTGTATTTTATATATTTTCGCAAAATGGACATTTTGAATGATGAAATCTTCGAATTTCTGTATGCAATGGTCGGGTTTGAGCATTTCTTGGATATTCAAATGGCAAAAAATTTGAATGTTCAATTTTTTCACATTTTAATGGGTAAAATTTGTCAATTTTTCAAATATCCACAAATCAGAAATTTTGAATGATCAAATCATTTCTTTTTTGCATGAAATGGTCGAAACGGTTGAGACTGAGCATCTTTTCAGTTTTTACATTGTAACAAATTTGACTTTGCGACAATTGAGATTTTCAATTTTTCCCGTTTTTGTGGGTAAAAATTGTCAATTTTTCAAATATTTGCAAATTGCACTAATTGAGTGGAGTAAATCTTATAATTTTTGCATGACGTAGTCGCGTTTGATTTATTTTTGGAGTTTTCAGATGAGAAAAAAATTGAATTCGCCATTTAAAAAATTTTCACATTTTGGAGCGTAAAATTTGGCTGTTTTTCAAATTTCGGCAATTTCCGCAAACAGAAATTTTGACTGATCAAATCAATTATTTTTTGCATGAAATGGTCGAAACGGTTGAGACTGAGCATCTTTTCAGTTTTTACATTGTAACAAATTTGACTTTGCGACAATTGAGATTTTCAATTTTTCCCGTTTATGTGGGTAAAAATTGTCAATTTTTCAATATCTCGCAAATCAGAAATTTTTACTAATCAAATCATTAATTTTTTGCATGACATGGTCGAAACGGTTGAGAATGAGCATCTTTTCAGTTTTTAAATTGTAACAAATTTGACTTTGCGATATTTAAGATGTCCAATTTTTCCCGTTTTTGTACGTAAAATTTGTCAATTTTTCAAATATTTGCAATTTGCACTAATTGAGTGGAGTAAATCTTATAATTTTTTCCATGACGTAGTTGCGCTTGATATTTTTTGGAGTTTTCAGATGAGAAAAAAATTGAATTCGCCATTTTCAAAATTTTCACATTATGGAGCATAAAATTTGCTGTTTTATCAAATTTCGGCAATTTCCGCAAACAGAAATTTTGACTGATCAAATCATTTATTTTTTGCATGAAATGGTCGAAACGGTTGAGACTGAGCATCTTTTCAGTTTTTTCATTGTAACAAATTTGACTTTGCGATATTTGAGATTTTCAATTTTTCCCGTTTTTGTATGTAAAATTTGTCAATTTTTCAAATATTTGCAATTTGCACTAATTGAGTGGAGTAAATCTTATAATTTTTCCATGACGTAGTTGCGCTTGATATATTTATTGAGTTTTCAGATGAGAAAAAAATTGAATTCGCCATTTTCAAAATTTTCACATTTTGGAGCGTAAAATTTGGCTGTTTTTCAAATTTCGGCAATTTGGACACTTTGACGCTTGCATATGGAATGTCTCAAAATTTACTACTATTGAAATGGCGTCTGTATATGGAATATCTCTAAATTTACTAATAGACATTGAAATGGCGTCTGCATATAAAATTTCTCCAAATTTAATAATACTGCAGTGATCCCCGAATATGGAATGCCTCCCTATTTACTAATAGTCATTGAAAAGGCGACTGCATATGGAATATGAGCAGTTTATGAGCTTTCAAATAATAAAAATATATATTTTCGACATTCGTGAACATCAATATTTTCACATTTTATTTGGGGAAGGGGGGGGGGTGTGAGAGGAGAGAGATGGGGAAGGGGGGGGGGGAGAGGAGAGAGATGGGGAAGGGGGGTAAGCTTTGTGTATTTTACATATTTTTGCAAAATGGACATTTTGAATGATGAAATCTTCGAATTTCTGTATGCAATGGTCGGGTTTGAGCATTTCTTGGATATTCAAATAGGTTAAAAAATTTGAATGTTCAATTTTTTCACATTTTAATGGGTTAAAATTTGTCAATTTTTCAAATATCCGCAAATCAGAAATTTTGACTGATCAAATCATTTATTTTTTGCATGAAATGGTCGACTGAGCATCTTTTCAGTTTTTACATTGTAACAAATTTGACTTTGCGACAATTGAGATTTTCAATTTTTCCCGTTTTTGTGGGTAAAAATTGTCAATTTTTCAAATATCTCGCAAATCAGAAATTTTTACTAATCAAATCATTAATTTTTTGCATGACATGGTCGAAACCGTTGAGACTGAGCATCTTTTCAGTTTTTAAATTGTAACAAATTTGACTTTGCGATATTTAAGATTTCCAATTTTTCCCGTTTTTGTACGTAAATTTGTCAATCTTTCAAATATTTGCTATTTGCACTAATTGAGTGGAGTAAATCTTATAATTTTTCCATGACGTAGTCGCGCTTGATATATTTTTGGAGTTTTCAGATGAGAAAAAAATTGAATTCGCCATTTTCAAAATTTTCACATTTTGGAGCGTAAAATTTGGCTGTTTTTCAAATTTCGGCAATTTGGACACTTTGACGCTTGCATATGGAATGTCTCAAAATTTACTACTATTGAAATGGCGTCTGTATATGGAATATCTCCAAATTTACTAATAGACATTGAAATGGCGTCTGCATATAAAATTTCTCCAAATTTAATAATATTGCGGTGATCCCCGAATATGGAATGCCTCCACATTTACTAATAGCCATTGAAAAGGCGACTGCATATGGAATATGAGCAGTTTATGCGCTTTCAAATAATAAAAATATATATTTTCGACATTCGTGAACATCAATATTTTTACATTTTATTTGGGGAAGGGGGGGGGGGAGAGGAGGAGAGATGGGGAAGGGGGGGTAAACTTTGTGTATTTTACATATTTTTGCAAAATGGACATTTTGAATGATGAAATCTTCGAATTTCTGTATGCAATGGTCGGGTTTGAGCATTTCTTGGATATTCAAATGGCAAAAAATTTGAATGTTCAATTTTTTCACATTTTAATGGGTTAAAATTTGTCAATTTTTCAAATATCCACAAATCAGAAATTTTGACTGATCAAATCATTTATTTTTTGCATGAAATGGTCGACTGAGCATCTTTTCAGTTTTTACATTGTAACAAATTTGACTTTGCGACAATTGAGATTTTCAATTTTTCCCGTTTTTGTGGGTAAAAATTGTCAATTTTTCAAATATCTCGCAAATCAGAAATTTTTACTAATCAAATCATTAATTTTTTGCATGACATGGTCGAAACCGTTGAGACTGAGCATCTTTTCAGTTTTTACATTGTAACAAATTTGACTTTGCGATATTTAAGATTTCCAATTTTTCCAGTTTTTGTACGTAAAATTTGTCAATTTTTCAAATATTTGCAATTTGCACTAATTGAGTGGAGTAAATCTTATAATTTTTCCATGACGTAGTCGCGCTTGATATATTTTTGGAGTTTTGAGATGAGAAAAAAATTGAATTCGCCATTTTCAAAATTTTCACATTATGGAGCGTAAAATTTGGCTGTTTATCAAATTTCGGCAATTTCCGCAAACAGAAATTTTGACTGATCAAATCCTTTATTTTTTGCATGAAATGGTCGAAACGGTTGATACTGAGCATCATCTCAGTTTTAAAATTGTAACAAATTTGACTTTGCGATATTTGAGATTTCCAATTTTTCCCGTTTTTTTACCTAAAATTTGCCAATTTTTCAAATATTCGCAAATCAGAGATTTTGACTGATCAAATCATTTATTTTTTGTATGAAATGGTCGACACGGTTGAGACTGAGCATCTTTTCAGTTATTAAATTCTAACAAATTTGACTTTGCGATTTTTCCCATTTTTGTGGGTAAAATTTTTCAATTTTTCAAATATCTCGCAAATCAGAAATTTTTACTAATCAAATCATTAATTTTTTGCATGAAATGGTCGAAACGGTTGATACTGAGTATCATTTCAGTTTTTAAATTGTAACAAATTTGACTCTGCGATATTTGAGATTTCCAATTTTTCCTGTTTTTGTACGTAAAAATTGTCAATTTTTCAAATATTCGCAAACAGAAATTTTGACTGATCAAATCATTAATTTTTTGCATGAAATGGTCGTAACGGTTGAGACTGAGCATCTTATCAGTTTTTACATTGTAACAAATTTGACTTTGCGACATTTGAAATTTACAATTTTTCCAGTTTTTGTGGGTAAAATTTGTCAATTTTTCAAATATCCGCAACAGAATTCAAGTAGACACCGTTTCGTGATTTTGCCGACCTGAAAGCAGACGACACAACTAGCAACCGCAGAATGCGATATATTGTTTATAGCTTCACATGACAGGCGTCTATTATTTTCAAATAATTCTAATTTAATAAGACATTAAGAAAACAAAAAGTATACTCTTTGAAAGCTATCGCAATATACAAAAGATACGAGAGGGAAAAAAAATAATTTTTTTTTTTTTTCATATTCGTAATCGATCACCAAAAGTTTCATTTCTTCAATATCACAATCTCATGTTCCGCGTTCCAATGCCGGTAAAATTTGAAATAACCAAATTGGTATACTTTTGGATTAAAAACAAATACTTTTTAGAATTATGTTACTCTCTTGGTAAATGAATGAATTTGATAAGTTGTATGTTATGAATAAATGATAAGTTATACTTCCGATTTCGATTTAAGCAACTGTATACATGTGTACTCGGTACCGATGGCGTAGTCTGTGACCTTTTGACACCAAAGCAAAATGTCGTTGTGAAGGCGGCAAAGTTTCATCGCCACCGTGAATTTTTACACAATCTAAATTGCTGATATCTCAGCTCTTGGAGTAATGAGAAAGTGGTTCTATATCACAATTTAAACCTTAGAGCACGAACTTTTTTTCATTAAAAAATCATGCTTTCATCACTAATTTGCACAATTCGGGGGTTTTGTGTCCCAGTTCCCCTAGCTAATATGGAATTTGAGCAGTTTATGAGTTTTCAAATAATTAAAAAAAACTGAATTTTTTTCCACTTTCAAGAAATTCAATATTTTCACATTTGGGGGGGGGGGGGATAAAATTTGTGTATTTTACAAATTTCGGCTATGTTGACATTTGGACTGATGAAGTATTATGACTCAAATTGTAAACAATAAGTTTAATAACCAGTTTTATGCGTTGTGTTCACCCTTCAATTAAATCATTTGTTATGACTCAAATTGTAAACTTTAATTTTAAAAACAAGTTATGCATCGTGCTCATCCCTCAATGAAATAATCTATTATGACTCAAATTGTAAACGCTAAGTTTAAAATCAAGTTTTATGTAACGTGTTCACTCCAAATTGATTTCATAAACAGGTCATTGTAATGTAATTCAACAAATTGTGTTCAATATTACTTGATGTCAATTTTTAAACTACTCTTAGATATCTGTTACTTTCATACACAAGTCTTTGAAGTGTAATTCAACAAATTGCGTAACAGCCTATTAGATGTCCCTTTTTTATACCACCTCTCTTTTGATGTTAATAATGTAGCAAATGATTGATTCATATCCTAAACAAGTCATTGTAATGCAGTTCAACAAATTGTGTCACAGCTTATTAGATGTCCATTTTAAGGCCACCTTTGTTATGATGTCTGTCACTACATTTAGCTAATAATTGGTTCATTTGATAAATGAGTCGAAATATAATTCAACAAATTGTATTGCACCTGATTAGACGTCCAATTTTGACCATCTCTCTGTTTCTACGTTTAACCAATAATTGATTGAATTCCCAGTTGAAACAAAATGTCTTACAAACCACTTCATTTAAAGTAATGCCATGGCTACATGTCAAAGGTCTGGAACAACTATCACATTTTGGAAAGATGTTGAAAATCTACATGAAAATAAGATTATAATTTTTGAAAATTATAGGAAACTGCATGGGCAGAGATCATGTTTTGGAAAATATTGGCTATCTTTTTGGAAGATATTGGAAACCTACCTGTAAATTCATAACTGTATCGGTAAAATTTGTTTGATTCAACATATCAGAGTAGAGGGCTGTTTGATAAAAGTCCATTCTAGGTAAGTCAGATAAGAAATCTGCCACGTGTTAGGCTGTCCCAGATTCCTTATGTATCATCTTTGTCTCCATTCCGTAAATCCAACCACTTTCTTGGCAACGCTGGGTGGAAAAATCATTTTAAAAAGTTATTGACCCAAAAAAAACTGGTAATATCTTCAAATGACATGTATTCTAAATAATGAATTAATATTAAAACACACAATTTTGAAAACTTTTACGTATAAACTTTTTTTTTTTTTAACTTAATTAAGCACATAAAGTTAACTCAAATTTCATATATTTTACTTTAATTTTAAAATTTTTGCAAGCATATCATTCTGATATAATACCATTTTTAGATGGTTGTCACAAATATGGGACCATTATCTGGCAATGACTATGAAAAATGTTTTTTTTCTCTTTTTGAGGAAAATTTTTGTTGAATATCAAAGCCCCATCTCCACTGAGTAAAAATTTTTTTGAATTTTGAAAATCCATTCATAAATAAACAAGTTATGCAGTTTCAAAGGTGTCATTTATTTGGATGACCCGCAAAGAGGAAAAAACACGAAAATATGGGACGCTTTTTCTGAATTTTTTTTCGACCTTTGGTGTATCTAAGATTGAAACTTGAAGTGCAAATTAGGATGGTGTTTTGTAAAATACGGGAAAAGTACTCGTCATATTCATATGAAATTTTACAACCAAAAAGAAGAAATGTTCATGTATTACCTTGTCAGCGACAAAACCTCCACGCCCGATAGTTTTAGAAATGTTTTACTCCAAAGAGTAAAAATCTATTTTTAACGGTCTTCTGGTAATTGCTCGAGTTTTGTCGCTTGACATAATCTAAAATGACCTTTTTTCTAACTGTGTGCCAACTTTCAGTCATATTCATTGATAAACAGCGTCGTAATTAATTTTTTAAAATAGCATATACGAAACGGCTTCGTCCCATATTTTGACGCGAAGCCCAAAGATTTGTGCGGGATAGTCATTGCTACATTACCTAAGACGGTATTAGCCAATGTCACAAGGTGATAGTAAAGTTAAAATGACAAGAGATTTGAGATTTTAGTTTTTGGTCATTTTATATGAAATATCTATTGTCCATAATAAAACAAACATAGCAATGATTTATTTATTTTTTTATCATATATTCAATTTCTAACATTTAAATCACCCTGACAGAACACAGTTTTGAGGTGACTGGTCATATATAAAAAGTAACATTTATAAACTTGAGCTTTGACTCTGCTTTATATCAATTGTATGTTACAAGGCATCACAAGCCTACAATAACAATGTACAGGCCTGTAAATGGTTGGTGAAAAAATTGTCGGAACTTTTTGAACACGCGAAAATAGACACAATAGGACAAAAATATGGACACAACACAGATATGACACGTCAATTGACGAGTCAAATCATGTCACTTTCCCCTACTTATTTATAACGAGGTCCTTATTTTATGCTACCAAAAAAAAAAATCCCAATTATTTGAGGTCCCAGGTCTGAGTTAGTTGTAAAATGAAAGGAAGAGAACAATTCCTACCCTTTTGAAGGATGTGTATCTAGCTCCTGTTTGTGTTAAATGTTTACACTGATTTTATCGTTTATTTGGATTAATTCTTATAGAAGAAGAAGAAGAAGAAGAAGAAGAAGAAGAAGAAGAAGAAGAAGAAGAAGAAGAAGAAGAAGAAGAAGAAGAAGAAGAAGAAGAAGAAGAAGTGGTGTGCGGTGGTGTGAGAGCTTTCGAAGAAGAATATATATTTCAAAGAAAAATAATTATTTCACATTATTTTTTTTCCGTCTCACATCAGGACGGAACCAAAGAAATATAGAGATTGAGAAATAAGAACCGGAGATATGCATGTGTGTCCGTAGCAAAATAGAGAGAAACCTTCCGGTCCGGTTTGACACACTTCTGTGTGTGCGTTATTTACTGACTAGGTGTGTGTGTGTGTGTGAAGACGACTCGCGCAAACTTCGCGACCTCTCTCTCGCTGGCTGTGGCACAGTAGCCAGGCAGTGAATACATACACGTTGAGCGGAGCGTGTAGGTGGCATGATAATATTATAGCTAACTGATAGACGGCATGTTTTGTCTTTGATGCGACAAATAAAAATTGTTTTGTTTTTTTTTTAAGTCGGCATTTGAAACGGAATAAAATCTAATTTTTTCGAGGAACGAAATAAAAGTCTTTTATTTTCTTTTTTATTGGTTCTGTTCTTTGGGGTTACGAAGTTTATTTTTACTATTATCTTTTTTTTTTCTTTTTTCTTTTTGGCACTTATGGAGCAAAATCATACTGTCGGAAATCTGACAATAGACGGAGGATTTACAGACCTGCATGTACTACCACTTATGGATGCACTTTATTTCCACTTCTTTTGTAATTCTTTCCACAAAAAATCTAATATGGGCTTGACATTCACCAAGGTTTAGTAATAAAACTTCAATAAAGACCCTGATCTAAGGGCTCATTGTGACATTGGCTAGTGTAAGATTCAAATTCAAAACCTACATCGGCTAGTGTAAGATTCAAATCCAAAACCTACAAGTAAAAAGTCAAGTGTCATATAACTCAAAAAGAAACTATAAAAAGAGCTTAACCTCATATTTTTACATAGCTCCGATTCCAATAAGCAATCACATAAAATCTTTTATTCATCCCCTACAAGTTTATAATTTCTTTATTTCTCATTGAAAGACATTTTAAGAAAAATATACATATTATTAAAGTCAGCTATATTTTAGATGAATCTAATGATTAACCATTGATGTCACAAATCGGTTTGTAAACTTGATGTTATTATATAGGAGAAGAGGCAGAATAGTGATAATTTTATGATACGTTACCACAAATCTTTTGCTGAGAGTCCTCAATACATGCTGTGATATGTTCAATAAACTTCTAAAGAAAAAAAGCATGAATCTTATTAGCTTTAGTCGTGTAATAAGAACAATTGGGGGAGATAGGGATGAGGAGGAGTTGATAGTGATGATAGAAAACATTAATTTTAGGTTTTGACAGAATATATCATCATAATCGTGCTCATCATCATAATCATTATCATCAACAACATCAACATCAACATCATTATTGTCATCATATAATTATCATGATTTTAGAATTCTGGTCAAAGAGAAATAACCATGTAAATGTATGTTTAGAGAAATCTTATAATAGCTTATTTCCCTTAGATCATTTTTTGTGTGGATTGTAACTCCTTTATAGCGAAGAATATATGGAGGATATTCATGTTGTTCTCTCCCTCCCAACAACGCAAACAAAAATGGTTGCATGTTAGCTCTAGTTTGTCTTGTAAAATTATTCCTCTCGTTGCCTTGTCTCCATCATGAAATCAACAAATAGTAATATCACAGACATCATGAAATTATCCTCTCCTAATCAATTTTAAGCCACAAATTGTTATTATCGTCGCTACAAGAGTTGATAAAGATTAAATCTTATTGTATTTTTATGAATCAAAATTTGTTTTAGATAGATGGTAGACAAATAAAAATGTAGCTAGATAGATGAATAGACAGAAAAAAATAGATAGTACGAGGCTGAGTATAAAAAATAATGGGACAGATCTCTGATTCCATTTTTTTTTCATATGAAGTCATATTTGGCTTAATTGGACTTATACATGTACTCTTGAAATCAAATGATGGCAAAGTAATGGCAGTTAAAAATGGCTGCCCCCATGGAAGTCTGTCAGTAACCGAGTTGTAGTTGAATTTCTTGTTCTCGAATGTCATGAGAAAGTTTATAAAACCCAGGCATTGGATTGAAGTAGTGCTTTTTTGTTGGATTGAACGTGTATATCATCGATTAAGGGGCAGCGCGGCTCAAGTGGTAAGGTCTTTACATTGTACCCGAAAGGTACCGAGTTCAATCACCCACCACTTTGCTGTGTGGGATTGAGTAAACCACCTCGCCCTAGCTCACTTTGGAACGCTGGTCTGCGGCTGATGCCTGGGTTATTCGTCTTCCCTTGGAATAGACCCTGAAGACAAATTTCCCCTTGGGGATTAATAAAGGGAATTTTATTATTTATTTTATTTAAACGAAAATAAGAAGCAAACCAACACCCAATATGGCATCCCCTTAACCATGTCTTTATCCAACAAATCTCATGATGGTCGCCCTCCAAGCATTGTCAACTCTGTGAATCGAATAAAGACAGAAGCATTGATCAGAACATCTCTTGATGAAATAGCAGGAAGCCTTGAAACCAGTCGTGGAAGTGCCCATCAGCACATCAAATTCTTGGGTTAATAATTTCGTATCGTTTAACTCACTCCAACCTAACACCGACTATATTCGTAGTTTACCCAGGGTTACTATTACCCCATGCCTATTTATTACATGTTTACTAAGACAAATTATAGGCATAGTTTCAAAGCTGATGTTTTTAGATTTGGCAAGTTAATAATAGTTGAAAAAGTCTATGCACATGCTCATTTTTTCAAAATTTTCGATATTTTCATGTTTTTGAGGGTAAAATTTGTCTGTTTTTCAAATTTCCGCAATTTGGACATTTTGACGCTTATATATGGAATGTCTCAAAATTTACTACTATTGAAATGGCGTCTGTATATGGAATATCTCCAATTTTACTAATAGACATTGAAATGGCGTCTGCATATAAAATTTCTCCAAATTTAATAACATTGCAGTGATCCCTGAATATGGAATGCCTCCCCATTTACTAATAGTCATTGAAGTGGAGACTGCATATGGAATTTGAGCAGTTTATGAGTTTTCAAACAATTTAAAAAATTGAATTTTTTTTTAATTTCGAGAAATTCAATATTTTCACATTTTTGGGGAGGGGTGGTAAAATTTGTGTATTTTACAAATTTCGGCTATGTTGACATTTGGACTGATGAAGTATTATGACTCAAATTGTAAACAATAAGTTTAATAACCAGTTTTATGCGTTGTGTTCACCCTTCAATTAAATCATTTGTTATGACTCAAATTGTAAACTTTAATTTTAAAAACAAGTTATGTATCGTGCTCACCCCACAATGAAATAATCTATTGTGACTCAAATTGTAAACGCTAAGTTTAAAATCAAGTTTTATATATCGTTTTCACTCCGAAATGATTTCATAAACAAGTCATTGTAATGTAATTCAACAAATTGTGTGCAATATTACTTGATGTCAATTTTTAAACTACTCTTAGATATCTGTTACTTTCATACACAAGTCTTTGAAGGGTAATTCAACAAATTGCGTAACAGCCTATTAGATGTCCCTTTTTTATACCACCTCTCTTTTGATATGTTAATAATGTAGCAAATGATTGATTCATATCCTAAAGTCATTGTAATGCAGTTCAACAAATTGTGTCACAGCTTATTAGATGTCCGTTTTAAGGCCACCTTTGTTATGATGTCTGTCACTACATTTAGCTAATAATTGGTTCATTTGATAAATGAGTCGAAATATAATTCAACAAATTGTATTGCACCTGATTAGACGTCCAATTTTGACCATCTCTCTGTTTCTACGTTTAACCAATAATTGATTGAATTCACAGTTGAAACAAACTGTCTTACAAACCACTTCATTTAAAGTAATGTCATGGCTACATGTCAAAGGTCTGGAATAACTATCACATTTTGGAAAGATGTTGAAAATCTACATGAAATAAGATTATAATTTTTGAAAATTATAGGAACTGCATGAGCAGAGATCATGTTTTGGAAAATATTGGCTATCTTTTTGGAGATATTGGAAACCTACCTGTAAATTATAACTGTATCGGTAAAATTTGTTTGATTCAACATATCAGAGTAGAGGGCTGTTTGATAAAAGTCCATTCTAGGTAAGTCAGATAAGAAATCTGCACGTGTTAGGCTGTCCCAGATTCCTTATGTATCATCTTTGTCTCCATTCCGTAAATCCAACCATTTCTTGGCAACGCTGGGTGGAAAAATCATTTTAAAAGTTATTGACCCAAAAAAACTGGTAATATCTTCAAATGACATGTATTCTAAATAATGAATTAATATTAAAACACACAATTTGAAAACTTTTACCTATTAAAATTGTTTTTTTTTTTACTTAATTGAACACATAAAGTTAACTCAAATTTCATATATTTTACTTTAATTTTTAAATTTTTGCAAGAATATCATTCTGATATAATGCCATTTTTAGATGTTGTCACAAATACTGGACCATTATCTAAGGCGGTATTAGCCAATGTCACAAGGTGATAGTAAAGTTAAAATGACAAGAGATTTGAGATTTTAGTATTTGGTCATTTATATGAAATATCTATTGTCCATAATAAAACAAACATAGCAATGATTTATTTATTTTTTATCATATATCAATTCTAACATTAAATCACCCTGACAGAACCAGTTTTGAGGTGACTGGTCTATATGAAAAGTAACATTTATATACTTGAGCTTTGAACTGCTTTATATCAATTGTATTTACAAGGCATCACAAGCCTACAATAACAATGTACTACCACTTACATGCACTTTATTTCCACTTCTTTTGTCCTTCTTTCCCACAAGTAATCTATTTAGACTTTAGATTACATTATAATAATATTAAAACTAATAACTTCATGTTGAATTGATGTATTAATAAAAACAGGATAGTGAAATTTATCAAACAAATTTAAGTCAATCATTAATCAAAATAAAAAAAAAAGCATAATCTTTTTATCGTTAATAACAATAATTTAAGCTAAATATAATCTTTATTTTATTGACATTTAAAATATAATATATAATCTATTTATAACAAATAACATATCAAAATGTTTTAATTATGTTTTAATTGGAGAGGAAAAATGTAATTTTGTAGAACAAATCTTTTCTAGATCATTTTTTGATTGTAAATCTTCAAGAAAAAGATATTTTTCTTTTCGAAAAAACAAGGGTAGTGTAGGTGTTTGTAATTAACTTTTTGTTTCATCATAAATCACAATAATATTAACAACAAATACTCACTAATATTTAACAAATTATATCTGTAGATTGTAAGAAAAACTGTATTTTAAAAATTTTAGTATTCTAAAATAATTTGTGATGATGAATTAACGAAAATAATGAGGATCAGTTTGCACTCACCATTTTTTTTATAGTCATTTGCTTAAATATCTTCTTGTCCATATGAAATAACATAAAATCCCATTGAATCTTCCTACATTTAAGCCAATGTATATTCTAAAATGAATTAATATGTTTTTTTGATAATGTTAATATGAAATAAGGCAGTAGTGAAGGCTAAATAGAAGTACGAGTATTAACATTTGGGGATTGTCCATTTCTATCATTTGGATGTTGGCTATTGTTTTGTTTCATTGGAAAGATGAGAAATTCTGGGGATGATAGGATTTATATTTTTATTAAACTTAAGCAAAAATTATAAACCCAGCATGTCTTTTCATTATGATTCACATTAAGGACGATAAGGAAGTTTCAGACCTAGTACAGCAATCCACCATGTGGGGGAGAACCACTCGGTTATATTTGACGTTCCTCCTACGTTATTCGTTCCCTGGGTAATACAATTTCTTGAGAAAAAGATGATATTTATTTATTTTAAGAATTAAGCAAAAAATATGAAAAGCTTATCACATCTCATTGTTCCAAATTTTCAATTTTGATTGAGGAAAAGCTTTCAAATTCGATATGGCCTTAACAGTGTATTATCAAAATGATTTTGGAATATTCTTTTAATCATCAATACACCGCATATTCTAATTATAACTTTCCCATGATTTATCCATTTACTAAAATTGAAGTAGCTGATGGATTTAGGTTTGAGTTAAAATTTAAAAATTGAATTTTTATTTCAAAATTCATATTTTCATTTTGGGGATTGTTTTTTTATTTCAATTGGCATTTGACCTTTATGGAAGTTAAAATTTAACAATAATCGTTTATTGTTCCATTATAAAATTAATCATTGTTAAATTTCTAAAATTATGTCCCTAATAAATTTCATCAATGTAAAGTAATCAATAATTTGAATATGTTTTCAAAAATTTAAAAATAATTTTTAATTCAACAATTTTCATTTTTGGATTTAAATTTTGTATTTTATTTCCTATGCTTTGAATGTAATTAACAATTGTAAACATAATTATCCTTTTAATCTTTTTGTTATAATAAATATTTGTTATACTAAATTGTACATTTAAAACATTATGATGTCTAGCACTTTCTATGTGTCAAATTGTAATAAGTTTATATAAATATATCGTTTATCCAAATTTTCATTAACTCATTTAATTTCTGTTCTTAGTAAAATTAATCTAATCACTTTTAACCACTTATTTAAAAGGGCTAATGTCCTTATAATCTTGATATGTATATTGAAATGTTGAAATCTAGAAATAGTAAATTTTATTTTGATTTAGATTTGATCTGCATAAGCAAAGTTCATGTTGGAAAATTATATGCTATTGGAGATTTTACTAACATAATTGAAATCATAAAACGTTAAAATTTTAATATCATGTAAGGTGTTATAAATCCATTGAAGGTGATAGTAGATAATGAAATTACGTAGCAGGTCAATTTTAATATCATCTTTGTTAACTCCGTAAATCAACTTCTTTTTGACAACTGGTGGGAAAAATCATCTTTAAAAATTATTGCCAAAATCTTTTGTTCTTCAAATCACATTTTCCTAAAATTTAATGAAAAAATTAAAACTCAAAATTTTGAAAAAACAATTTTACCTATTAAAATTGTTTTTTTTTACTTAATTGAACACATAAGTTAACATACATTTATTAAATTATCTATTAAATTTTAATTTTCCAAAGAATAATTTCATTCTTGAATAATGAAATTTTTAGTGGTTTAAAAATCTTGCCATACTACGTATTATCCAAATCACAAGAGAAAATAGGTTAAAATAACAAAGATTTGAGATCAGTAATATTTTCATTATATGAATTATCTTTTTCACAAAAAAAATAACATAGCAAAATGATTATTATTCTTACATATAAATTCAAAAAATCCCTTGACAAACCAATTGAGTAGTGTATATATAAAATAAACATTTATACTGATTAATCTACTCTTATATCAAGTATTTACAAGGACATCACAAAAAGTACTACAATTTTAAATTGTTATATAGAAGCAGATTATATTTTTGTCTTCCACAACAGCAATTTATGACTTGGCTTGTATTAATAAAACTAAAAAAAAAAGGCTATTTATTAGCTTAGTGTAAATCAATTGAATAGGATAGGAAGATTAATCAAAAAAAAATTAGTTTAAAAAAAAACTATACTAATCATTATTAACATACTCACAATGTCAATAAATTTTTAATTCTTCAAGAAACATTATGAAATTTAAAAAAATACTATTTTATAGTATTTTATTTATGTAACCTTATGCAAATGTTGAAACTTTTTTTCTAGAAACAAAAATTTTATTACCATTTTTGTAATTCTCTCTTTGTTCAATAAATCAAAAAAAACAGACTATGATTATCTTAATAAGACAATTGTTAGTAGACAGTATGTATAAAAATTTATTTATTTTTGAAAAATTTAATGTGTACAATAAATTTACTAAAATAAACAAAAATATGTTCATATATAAAAAATTGGCGAGATCATACTTTTAATGATTAATTGCTTATGATATATTCCTTAATCAATTGTATGGAGTTAATGCTGCAATAATGGTATCATGTGTTCTTTCCACAATCAAAAAATTTATTACCAGTTGTTGAATATTCTTTTTGTTTTGACTGTAACATGTAAAGGGCACGAATAGTCTTTCATTTAAGCCACAAATTTGCTTGGGATTAGAAACTTGTTTTTAACTGTTGGTGAGCTGATGTTCCTAATAGATGAAGACAAATTGATATAGGGAGTATATTATTAATGGACGAATAGAAACCAATATATCCCCTTAATGGCTTATACAATGATTGATCCAAGATTGCAAGTAATGATAAAAAGGCTGCAGAAATTCAGAAAGAGAGTGAATCTTTCTGGAAGTAAGTAAAAATCGGTTGATAATTGTTTTTTGTTTAATACATAACCATATCAGTCCGGGTATGTAACGTCTTTTATTGTACAAGACATTCAATTCAACTTTGTTTGGATTTGGGTTAAATTGAAGACTTGACTGTTTTAATTTTGTATTTCTTCTTGAAGAAAATTTCTGGTTAATTAGGGATATTTATATTTACGAAATAGAAACCAAAATTTCACTTAAATGCTTATAGAAATCTTTATATGACTCAAATGCACTGTAAATAAACGCATTTAAACATTCTGATTGAATAGGAAGCCTTTAAAGTCTGAAGTGATGCAATAATTTTAATTTTAGTTTTCAAACAAAATTATTTTTTTTAATTTAATTCAATATTTTACATTTTTGGAGGTTAAAATTTTGTGATTTTATTTGCAAGTTAATGTGAAAGATATGACTCATTTAAAATTTTAATACCATTTTTGGGGTTACTTTTTTTTTTTTCCAAATTAATTTTTTTAAATTATGAATGTCTCAATTAAATAATGTTGATAATTACCAATTTTAATAGTTAAATGTCACTCAAAATTTCTCAAAATTATAATGTATCCAATTGGAATCTTCATTTAAATCTAGTACTGTTATATACAGTTTTGAGTTTCAACAATTAAAGCTTTTTTTTAAATCTTTTTAATTTTGAGGTGAATTGTATACAAATCTTGTTGCATTGACATGTGTAATTATAATATTTAAGACCTTTTTATGTTGTTTCCCTCATTAAATATTGGTTTTGATAAGTAAATTAATTTAAAATTGTATGCCTATACTAATTTTGATCTCTTTACTGTTTTAAATATTTAATTCACAGAAATTCTTACAACATTATTAAAAATTGCATATCTTGTCAATTAAAACTTAATTTTGATTTAAAATCTTGAAGTAATTAAATTTAAATTATGTCCTATACATCTTTTGAAAATATTGGCATTTGATTAACCTACGTATTATAGTACGAATTTGTTTGATAATTCCGTTAAGGCCTTTGATAAGTTTCATCTAGTTAGCAATAAGAAATTGCGGTATTCAAATTTCCTTAATCATTTTGCCATTCCTTCAACTTCAATGTGAACATTTAAAATGCAAAACTGTAATATCTCATACATGTATAATAATAATATTAAAACAAATGGAAATTACTATAAATATAAGAAATAATTTAAAATTTATTAATAATTGCAAGATCAGAATCATTTTTGGTTTCATTTGGCATTTAACTATGAATCAAGTGTATAGTAAATAAATTGTTTGATTCATTATATATCAATAAACTTGTTTATTATCATTTATTAATAATAAGAAGGTTATATGTATTAATATATATAACAAATAAATTCATATTTTTTTACTTAATGAACATTTCTAATTTATTTTTTTTTATTTTATTATTTATATCTTTGTGGTTGAAATAGACATCAACGGATAATGTCAAGGTAAAGTTAATGAAAATTGATTTGTTTGGTATTTATAGAATATTTTCAAAAAATGATGATTTTGTAAAAAATAACTTTCTTGGCTTGCTCTTTTAATTTTTCTGCGCAACTCATAATGTATACATTAATACTTTTTTGTTCAAAAATTTATTTGAATTTAGAAATAGCGAGATGGCTTTGTGAATAAATCAGTATGTAATTATCAACTATAGGTAATCAAGAATATAAATCCTTTACTGCCCGATCTAGTCACTTCTCATTCTATCAATTTGACCTTGAAACATTAAATAAAAAATATTAATATATTAAATTATTAAAACTTAATTTCTATAAATGTTTTTTTTATTATTACAATACATCTATTCTTTATTTAAATTTAAAGATATATTAGGTGTAAAATGGAAGGGGAGTGTAGAATAATAGACTATAATATACTATTTTTTTCTAAAATTATATAAGCTAATGATGCCAATATATAAGGCATGAATCGTAGTAAACATAATTGTTTTTAATCAAAATAATTTCACTTTTAGTGTATTATGTATTAATCCATTGCATGTCTTATATAATTAAAATACATAACACTTTGGTTACTAATTTATATTTAACGTCTGTATATTAATTTCTCGTCCAATAAATTTCGGATAAATATTATTATTAAATAAGAAGTCCAAAGATCATAAGTATAAATCATTGGTCATATTGTCAATTAACTATAAACGTACATAAATCTTTGAATAAAATTGAAACGTTGAGCCCTTAACACATTTTGTTGAATAATTATTATCAACATAACTATATTCATTCCAGTATATTCCTAATTTATTTCTGCATAATTAAATAGTATTTAATTGAAATAATATTTAGACAGTAGCTCCATTTTAATTCTTTCTTTTAGAAATTGTGTTAAATTAAAATTTGAATTAAAGTAAATAAATTTGAAATTTACATATAAATGTTTTTGAAATTGAATATAAGAGTTGATTGCATTTAAATTTAAACATCTAATGAATATTGTTGCTATCAAATAGTTTATAGTAGAGCAATGATTGCAGTTGTTCAATTTAAAATGTTTTTTAATAACACTTTTTCATTTTGGGAGTGTAAAAAGTATTAAATTGTATTTATTGAATAAATAAACATAATTACATAATTTTTTTTCTTTGACTATTAACATTTCAATATTTAATTTTTAAACTTGATGCCCTTTAATGATAATATTGGCAATAAGGATTATATAGTTAAATAATACAAATTTAAGATTTCACATTTTGTCATTTAAATATTGTTTAACACATTGATTATAAAATTGTAATATTAATCCTTTAACACATTTGTAGCAATAATAATTAAGTTATGCTATATATGTTCAGTATAAGCTAACTTTATATTTGTCATTTATTATTTTTCATTAAAAGCTTATAATTGATTCCTGTTATATAATTAATCTTAGTCACGTACATATGATTCAATTAACATGTGTAATATTAAAACTGCATAATGAATAAACATAAGAGAACTATATTTACATATTTAAAAAATAAATTTTTTATCAATTTTAATTTGTTTTTTGAAATTAAACTATGATTATAGTGTAATTTTGATCAATATAAGTTATGTCTTAGAATAATAGATGCAGATTGATTAATCTTATATTTTTCAATTCTATAACATTCAATTAAAAACTTATAGTTAAAAAATGGAATAGTAAGAGTTTAATATAAATATAATTTAATTACATTTTTTTTTTACAATAACACTATACCATTTTATTTATAATTTATTTAGAATCTCAAACATTAGATGTTTAAATATGTTTTCTAGCTTTTTGATGTACTTAAAAGAAGGATTATTTGTTTTCAATAAAAAAAATTTTGTCTATTAAAAATATTTTTCTTCTATATTAATAATACAGAAATACTCTAATTTAAGACAATTTTGTAAAATGTAAAAAACTATTAATCAATAATTATTACATATTCTATAAACAAAAAAGAAACGCTTAAAAAAGATATTTTTTCATGTCATATTGTATAAAACTAATGGAAATAATATTAAAATCATGAATTAAAGATAGAATTATTTTAAGTTAAACATAATTATAGTTAGTTATAAGTATTATAAATATCAATATTACATACAATACATAATACCATTGATGATAAACATTCGGCTGTTTTGTGTTCATCTTTGAAGACTAAATTTATAAAAAAATTATATATTTATTTAAAAAAATAAAGAACAACTATATGATACAACATCTTAATCATTCTTATCGCACAATCTTGTACTCTTAATAATAAAAAGCTTATAAACATCTTATGAAATAAAAGCTTAACATTAAGTCAAAACCAAATCTGGTAAATTAAATTTATCATACAAATAAACGAATAATTTATTTACGTAATTAACAGCTATTTATATTTCAAATTTTTATCGCAAGTTCAAAGAGTTTAATTTGTAATTTTTGTTTAAAATCTTGCTAGTCATTTTTAAATTTCAATATTTAATTTAAAATTTCTTTTTATATTTAAATTGATACTTAGATAGTAAATAAAATTTTATAATTAAATGTTATAGGAAATCAATTATAATAAATTAATGCAAATAATTCTCAAATTATAAATAGATAAATATTTCATTACTAAATTTTAATGTTAATCATATAAAGATAAGTTTAAATTAAATTGATTTTTATTCAAAACAAATTTTATTTTGTGTTAAATTTTGTATTTTAAACTTGTATGTTCATGATATTTTATTAAATTAACAATTTAATACAGTTTTACGTTGTTTCCTTAATGTCAAATCATATAATATGTAAAATAACCCTATTTTAAAAAAAATGTTCTGATCTGTTCATGAATTATGATCAAATTTACGCTTTAAATAAAAAATAGTTATATATGTTTACTAAATATAAACAAGCCTAATTAATTACAATGTCATTATTACTGATGCAATTTTAAATCTAGAATGTACTTCAACATTCTAATGATCACAATGCTAAGATTAGATGTTTTTTAACCACTTTTTTGATATTTAATCGTGAAAAGTGTTATCTAACGTATTATGAGGTTAAATTTGTAAATTTCAATTCCTAAGCACTTTTGTTTTCCTGATAAATTCACTATTGTTCATTTTAAATGATGAAATTTTTAATGTTTTAGATTCAATTAATTTTTAAAAAACAAATTTATTCAATTGAACAAACTTCTTACACTAAAATTTTGTACAATTCAAGTCTTGAATAACACTTGAAGTTGAAAATTACTAAATAGTTATTTAAATTCATACACATAATTTGGAATTGCTATCTTTTTAATATTAACATTGAAATCTATATTATTTGCCATCAATATATGGATGAAAAGTTTTTAGTCAGTAGAATTTGCATTTAGTTCAATTTTATTTATTTTGTATTCAAATTATCATTTTTGGAAGTGTGAAATATTTTAAAATTTACTAAATGGATGTAAATTTCAAATTGTATAAAAATAATTTAAATTACCAATTTAAATTCATTTAAATATTTTTTTTATATTAAACATTATAATTATTAATTTAAAATAATTTTTAAATTTTAGAAATCAATTTATTAATCCTTTTGTTTGATCAATATTTGACAAATTTAGATATTACAAATTAAAGTATATAAGTTAATGAAATAATTTAATTTTGTTTATAAATATCTTTGATAATTAACAAAAATGAACTTTTAATTTCTTATTATTCAATTTTAACTAATACTAAAAATAAGTTTTAAATTTTTAAATTACAATTGTAATTAATGTTAACCTTTTAATAATTCATATTAATATTATTTAAATATATATTACAAATGTATTAATCTTATCCATTTAAAATTTCATTTATATTTACTAATTTTAAATAAAAATTTTAAAACTTATCATTAATATAAGACTTTTACTTTAAGTTATAACTTTTTAATGAAAATTTAACCAATATAATTAAATTGTTAATATTGAAAAATTCAAATATTTGAAATTTTAAATATTGAAGTAATGAACAATTTGAAATTAATGTACCATAAATATGATTAATAATTTAACCCTTTTTAAAAGAAATTATATGTTGACATTAGAAAACTGAATTTGTTAAATCTATTAATTCTTTGAACCTCATAAATCAACTTAAAACTATCAGTGAAATAATCATTAAGTGTACCAAAAAATATATTAATATAAAAATATTAACTAATTTTAATTAATTTAATAAAACCAAATTAATTACTTAAAATTATTTTATTATTTGACAAAAAAATTTAATTAAATTTTATAATAAAATTAATTTTTAAATTTTGAATTTATAAAATCTTTTAAAATGTTTAATTTTTAAAAGGACAAATTATTATAATTTACACATATAATTTGTAAAGTCAATTAAAATAGAATTTATATTCTAATATTAATTTTATTGATATCAAAAATAAAATTAGAAAATAAGTTTTTAATTATTTCATTAAAACATTTTTAGTTACATAATAACAATTTGATAACATTCATTATATAAATAAACTAAATTTTATTTAATTATATTATTTACAATCATTAGTTTAATACTTTAAATTATTAATTAATTATATCTATTACAAAAATATTAATATAATTCTCGGCTATTAAAGAATAAATTATCCCTCAAAGCAATAAAATTAAAAAAACAATAACTATGTTGATATATAAAATTAATTAAAAATCATTGTTCTCAAAAACAAAAAAACTAATCATATTTAATTATCCTAATAAATTTAATCCAAATTTTTATCGTCTTAAAAGTAAAATTAATAATATTTTATAACAATGTTTAAATGTTATATTAAAATTTTTATAATATAGAAAGAGTAAAATTATATACTTTGAAAAACAAATTGTTAAGTTAATGCATTTTTATATTAAAAAATTTTAAAATAACATTATTTTATAAAATTGAAATAATGGATTATAAGTCACTAATTTTAGATTTATGTATTATAAATGTGTTATAATATATATAAAACTAATCAATTAATATTTTTTATATTATTTTAAATTCGTAAAAAACAAATTATGTAGAAATCTTTATATCCTAAAACAATTTTTTTATGAACTCTTTTAAAATTAATTCTTTAGTTCTTCCCACCACAACAATTGTTTACTCAGTTAGCTTAAAATTACCTATTGTATTTCCCTCAGAAATCAAAAATTTATATATTATCTTTTACAAAATTTTTAAGCCAAAAATATTCCCAGAAATATAATAATTAATAATTTTCCCATATTGTTAGATAATGAAAAAAAAAGATTATAATATTTTTATGAAATCAGAAATATTGTAAATTTGATTACAATATAATTTTGATTAATAATAATTATGTATTTAAATAATGGACGTCGATTCATATTTACCAGGTATTAATACTGCTCTATTATTAATAAGATAAATGCGTTGAATGTTGCTCTTTGAAGATATAATATTAGTGATGACATTCATTTTTCAGAATTTAAAGTTCAGTTTAGAACTTTGTTCGAATTGATTAACCTCTGATTTGAAGCTCAGCTGAGTGCGTTATTCTTTCTGATTACAATTCCCCTGGGGATATAAGATTTCTTATATTAAAGAAACAAATTTACACACTTCCCGAATGATCCAACCATTCCTTGAAATAAGGACTCCCTCAATTTACTGTAGATTATAAAAGCATTAAATAATTTTATTAAATACAGAATTAATCAGTTAACTCACACAAATTGAAATTGTAATTTAATCATACTTTATGAAACATATGATCCCATTAACATAAGTTTACACGGTTATATCGTAGTTTTAACTTATAAAATAAGTATTAACATTGAATTTTATTTTAAAATTAAATTCTATAATTAAATTTTTTTAATAATTTAAATTTTGCAGTTATTTAAATTTCTAATTTTAATTTAATTATTTAATAATTTATATTTTAAATTCTGTATTAATTTTAATATAATTTTAATTTATTATTTTATATTTTATTTAAATTAATTAATTCTTTATACATTTAGCTAATAATTGGTTCATTTGATAAATGAGTCGAAATATAATTCAACAAATTGTATTGCACCTGATTAGACGTCCAATTTTGACCATCTCTCTGTTTCTACGTTTAACCCAATAATTGATTGAATTCACAGTTGAAACAAACTGTCTTACAAACCACTTCATTTAAAGTAATGTCATGGCTACATGTCAAAGGTCTGGAATAACTATCACATTTTGGAAAGATGTTGAAAATCTACATGAAAATAAGATTATAATTTTTGAAAATTATAGGAAACTGCATGAGCAGAGATCATGTTTTGGAAAATATTGGCTATCTTTTTGGAAGATATTGGAAACCTACCTGTAAATTCATAACTGTATCGGTAAAATTTGTTTGATTCAACATATCAGAGTAGAGGGCTGTTTGATAAAAGTCCATTCTAGGTAAGTCAGATAAGAAATCTGCCACGTGTTAGGCTGTCCCAGATTCCTTATGTATCATCTTTGTCTCCATTCCGTAAATCCAACCATTTTCTTGGCAACGCTGGGTGGAAAAATCATTTTAAAAAGTTATTGACCCAAAAAAAACTGGTAATATCTTCAAATGACATGTATTCTAAATAATGAATTAATATTAAAACACACAAATTTGAAAACTTTTACCTATTAAAATTGTTTTTTTTTTACTTAATTGAACACATAAAGTTAACTCAAATTTCATATATTTTACTTTAATTTTTAAATTTTTGCAAGAATATCATTCTGATATAATGCCATTTTTAGATGGTTGTCACAAATATCTGGACCATTATCTAAGGCGGTATTAGCCAATGTCACAAGGTGATAGTAAAGTTAAAATGACAAGAGATTTGAGATTTTAGTATTTTGGTCATTTTATATGAAATATCTATTGTCCATAATAAAACAAACATAGCAATGATTTATTTATTTTCTTATCATATACTCAATTTCTAACATTTAAATCACCCTGACAGAACACAGTTTTGAGGTGACTGGTCATATATGAAAAGTAACATTTATATACTTGAGCTTTGAACTGCTTTATATCAATTGTATGTTACAAGGCATCACAAGCCTACAATAACAATGTACTACCACTTATACATGCACTTTATTTCCACTTCTTTTGTCCTTCTTTCCACAAAAAAGCCAATATTATATGGACTTGGCATTCACCAAGGCTTATTAATAAAACATGAATAAAGACCCTAATCTAAGGGCTCATCGTGACATCGGTAGTGTAAGATTCAAATTCAAAACCTACATCGGCTAGTGTAAGATTCAAATCCAAAACCTACAAGTAAAAAGTCAAGTGTCATATAACTCAAAAAGAAACTATAAAAAGAGCTTAACCTCATATTTTTACATAGCTCCGATTCCAATAAGCAATCACATAAAATCTTTTATTCATCCCCTACAAGTTTATAATTTCTATATTTCTCATTGAAAAACATTTAAAGAAAAATATACATATTATTAAAGTCAGCTATATTTTAGATGAATCTAATGGTTAACCATTGATGTCACAAATCGGTTTGTAAACTTGATGTTATTATATAGGAGAAGAGGCAGAATAGTGATAATTTTATGATACGTTACCACAAATCTTTTGCTGAGAGTCCTCAATACATGCTTTGATATGTTCAATAAACTTCTAAAGAAAAAAAGCATGAATCTTATTAGCTTTAGTCGTGTAATAAGAACAATTGGGGGAGATAGGGATGAGGAGGAGTTGATAGTGATGATAGAAAACATTAATTTTAGGTTTTGACAGTATTCATCAGGGGAAAGATTCAATTAGGGACTAGATTTAGATTCCAAGAGTACACTATCAGTGTATTCAGTTTGAGATCACCTAAAAGTCTCATCCAAACGCAAACACTGGTCCTCACTAACAGGAATACACTCAAATTTTTACAAACCAATATATATTTATAACAACAAAAAATGTAACTACATAATAGAGAGATGATTTACAAGGAAAAAATATCTTCTCCCAAATTATAACTATATATCTGACTGCTTCGCTCCCAGCCAAGGACTCCGGCTAGGGCTAGGACAAAACTAAAGTATCCCATTCCAAGACAAAAGCAGGAAGCAACTTAAAAAAACAGATATACTCAGTGGCATGACGCCATTGGATCAGATGGTGCCAAGCAGCACTTCAATTTTTATGGGCCACTGGAGGTGCATAAAAAGTGCGTTTCTGTACATCTCCAATGGAGGTGCATAAAAACGGTGCATTCTGTACATCTCCAACGGAGGTGCATAAAAACGCCACCAAACATGATCACCAGAGTACTGTAATGTAAGTTATGTTCTCGATCCCAGGATCGTCTTTCAACTCTGCTCACGTCTGCTACTTCAGGTTTATTTTAGCAGTTGCTTTTCTTACCACAACTTGTTTTCACACACGGACAACTATGTTGCTGTGTCACGGGTCAGAGGCTATAGTGGCTTACACTTAATGTTGGGGCCACACAGAAAAATCAACAGAGGATGTACCAAGTTACCCAGACAACGTTGTTTACCAATCTGCCCTCATTAAATGATGGTGGGTACAATATCGAATGAAAATAGTTCTTTCCCCACGAAATTGCGGGCTTTTTACTAGTGTATACAAAAGAAATGAGCGTATATACATACACACATACATACATACACAGATAGCAATTACCCCGAGATACACCATAACTTGAACAGAAGATGGTAACAGACATCTTGTTACATATTCAGCAGAGAAGAAACAAAAATGAAAATCAAACTAAAATTGAATTCAAGTACAACAATAGTATTATCTCAATGTGCCTCAGTGTTTGAACAATGCAATGGAGATGCAAAGTTGTTTATATTTATTTTACCAGAGACACATTTTAACAACCCTGCCAGGACATGCCAACTTACCTCTTTCCTTTATGGTTAATGACTGGAACAGTAGCAGAGATGAAAATGAGGCCAACAGGCAAGGAATATGCAAATTCAACTTCTCCCCAACATAAGAAAACGGGCGGGATGGAAGGAATATTATAGGAAAGCACCGACGTCAACCTAGAAATTATTTATAGCTTTCTGAGTATGATAATTATGAAAAGATGATGATGATGAGGATGATGATAATAATAATAATAATAATAATAATAATAATAATAATAATAATAATAATAATAATAATAATAATAATAATAATAATGATAATAATAATAATAATAATAATAATATATGCTGTCTCCATGGATGCTTGTCGTGAATGTGTGTGTTACTTCGAGTGTGTCAGTCTGTTTCTAGTGTGGCTATGTGGTCCAGTGGTATGACACTCGCTTTTGGATCGGAAGGTCCTGGGTTTGAGACTCGCTCAGCGCATAGTTGAGTCCCTGGAGAAGGTTCTTTACTCACATTCTCTCACCGTACTCAGGGGAAAAATGAGTACCTGGCCGTTAACAGCATTGTCTCTGTCTGAAAAAATGTTAATATCACCTAACAGGTGTTTTTCCCGTCCTACATGTTTGTTTCCATAAATTCTGTCCAGTGCAAGTGTTCTTAGCTTTTGAATGTTTGTTAAGGTGCTGAGGCAATTGGATGTTTCCTTGTGTTGTTGAAATCAGTTCTTCAGTTGTAGTTTCTAACTGTATTTGATATTTTTTGAGATATTGATTCAATGTTGTTGGAAGTGAAGTTGGTGTACATCCTCTGTATTTGGCTTCTTGCTTGAAGTAATCGTCCATTGAGGCTTGTGCTGGAATATTTTCATCTCGTCGGTGCACATGTCTGAAGAGTTTCCACCTTTGTTTTCTTTATTCGCATAAGGACTGGTTTTACTCTTCATCTGTCATATACATCCTCATTCCTGATTTTGTCTGGCCAATGTGCCCCAATAACTCATCTCAATTGTTTGCGATGAAGGGAGTCCAGGGTGTCCAAATTCTTTTTTGTAAGACCCATGTACCACATTTGTACATAATTATAATAATAATAATAATAATAATAATAATAATAATAATAATAAGAAGAAGAAGAAGAAGAAAAGAAAAGAAGAAGAAAAGAAGAGAAGAAAGAAGAAGAAGAGAAGAAGAAGAAGAGGAAAAAGAAGAAGTAGTAGTAGTAGTAGTAGTAGTAGTAGTAGTAGTAGTAGTAGTATAGTAGTAGTAGTAGTAGTAGTAGTAGTAGTAGTAGTAGTAGTAGTAGTAGTAGTATAGTAGAAGAAGAAGAAGAGAAGAAATGAAGAAAAGAAGAAGAAGAAGAAAGAAGAAGAAAAGAAGAAGAAGAAGAAGAAGAAGAGAAGAAGAAGAGAGAGAAGAAGAAGAAGAAGAAGAAGAAGAAGAAGAAGAAGAAGAAGAAGAAGAAGAAGAAGAAGAAGACGCCATTCATGACATACTGTCACAGGTATTTTGTCGGATCATCTATGACTAAATAAAAAAAGATGAGTATGTTGTCAAATGATAAAATTCCCTTTTTCATCCACAGGGGAAAATTTTGTTTAGGTCATCTGGATAAAGGATCGAGATAAACAAGGCATCAAACACAGTGCAAAATAACGGCTAATGATTTTTTCTAAATGAAAATTAAATGATTAAATGAGTTGCCCACCGCCAGGCCCAAATTCATATCCCCCAGGTGGAAGTCAAATGCCTTATCCCATCAACCGCTTTTCTACTAGATGCTTAAAAATGAAGTTATAATCCAAGACAATATATCTATCATTAATATAAAGGCCCATGAGCTATGCATAGCGCTGTGGAACATTCCTAATTACTTTACGGTCATTCGACTATGATTAATGAATTCTTTCTTTCTGCATTTCTTTCTTTCCTTTGTTAAAATATTCAAATTTGACGAATTGACTGATTTCAGTTAATTGACTGAGAATTTACAGGTCTACAGTAAGAATATTGATAAAAAGTGCTTTGAACACGTTGGGTGGATATTGCACTATTTAAAAGCTCAAGTATTACTGATTGTATTACTGTAACTTACTGTTGTTTGTCTTTTGGTGAAAACGGTAAGATTTTATTTTAGGTCCAAGTAAGATTGAAATTCACCTTTGAAAGGTTAAAGTTTGTTTTTTCAGGGTTTTTTTTTCAAATGTGGCTACACTGCTTCTTTCTTCTTCTTTTTTTTTTAACTGGCAAGCTATCGCTGTACTTACCTGCTAGGCTTGCACACACTAAACGATACATCCAAGTAACAAAATGAGCCAACTAGGTCACAAATCAAGACATCTCGGTTTCGTTTGTTCCAAGATAGCAAAACAAACCAGGTGTCTTGGAGTTAGAAAGACCTTTCTATAAAAGACTTGGTATTTGCAAGACCCTCCGAAACCAATTCCCGATACAGCTCTTGTGCACAGTAACTTATGACCTTGATTTCTTTCGTTCCCACCCCCCACAATCCCACTTATTGTGTGTTATAGGCAGAACATAAATAGCTGGGCTGCCACATGCGTGACTAAATTGGCCAAAGAGAGAATCTATACTTTGGCATTAGCATGGGTGCAAGCAACTGGACCTCAAAAAGCCTGCAAGTCTACTTATGACCGGACATATAATCTGAAAAAGCCTGCAAGATTCACGGACTTACCTCGTCATTTGAAGTCTTGTTCTCAAGACTTGTTCTCAGCATCTAGTCTTCATAAGAGTAGTCCACAATTGTTGTATGTTTAATCCAAAGGTTGTAATGCAGTAATTTGTTAAGTTTCTTGTCACAAGTTGCACAATTTTAAAATATATAAAAATAAACTAAAAAAAATAAAAAATCAATCAAATCCAAATCGCAAAAAGCCGGCGACGTGTCTTTCGGTAATCCAATCGGCCAGCAGGCCGGCACTCTTGCACCCATGCATTAGACACCCATTACCCATTATGCAGAATAAATCGTTTCCACCAAGAGAGCAGTAAGAGTATTTTTCAACTTGGGCTTCAATTAAACTATAATCGCAAAGCTTGTCTTTTAATGATAACATTAAGACTAAGATCTGGAGTTTGGGTAGGTAAGATGGAATCTCGCCATTAATGGTTAAAATTGTTTTGATTTTTTGTTTAAATAACACAAGCACACACACACACACGACAGCAAGGACCATCCATTGCTTGTTGCAACGGTAAAGCAGTTAACGTGTACGTAGATCCTGAGGCTAGATGCCCCGTTAGCCTCCCAAAAAAAAAAAAAGAGAGACACACACACTCGCACACACACACACACACACACACAAACACACACACAGAGTCTCACATACGCTACATATTAATTTTGCGCACCAATTTTTGCTGCACTTATGCACCAAATGGCATATCTAGTGACACTTCTTCCGTAATCTTTTTCTAAATAAACTTTTTTTTAAACCTGCTTTTGGCCGCCACCACATGGGAGGGTGATTTGACCCCATGATTTCGCCAGGAATGAATAATGAAAAATGTACGAAATAATTTCAAACATAACTTTTGAAATTCATCAAGGATTGTCTAGTACCGAATGTTTTTTATAAAAAACAAATGCATCTTCAAATCTAAACTGCTTTTGACCGTAAGCGATGTTAAGTTTTTTTTCTTTTTCTGTCTAAACGAATGATTGGCACCTTTCGAGAAGCTAAATATGGGTTCCACCGGCACACCTCTCTAGTACCGAATATATATATATATATATATATATATATATATATATATATATATATAGAGAGAGAGAGAGAGAGAGAGAGAGAGAGAGAGAGAGAGATATTTTTATATAGAAAACAAATCCATTTTCAAATCTAAACTGCTTTTGGCGGTAGGCGTTAATTTTTTTTTCTTTTTATGTCTAAACGAATGATTGGGAACTTTCAATCTGTCCCTCCAGAAAATTGCGGCACCTTTTATTATATAACTCAACTATATTCTTATGCATTTTTAGTTTGTATTTGTTCTTCATATACCAGTTATTATTATGGGTGTTTAATATACTACTCATAAACATAGATTCATGTAACTCGGAAATAGAAAGTTTATATGGCCGGTCCCCTCGATCTCGTTACTCCCGAGTTCCACTGTATTATGATTTATAGATGTATTTGGAAATATAATCCCCTGTATATACCTAGCATATTATTTCTTTTCTGTGTATGCAATGTCAATATCAATGTAATTTATGGACACAATACTATAGATAGATAATACATACCAACTAAAATCGGTGGACTGCGCTTGTCATAGAATTAAAGCAAGAATAAATTATTGTGCAGTTTATTGAAAACAATGTCTTAAATTTTCAATTTTTGCATTTTTTTTTTTAAATTATGGGTGCAATTTTGGGGGTTTTCATTTGCAATTTTCCGCGGGGACAGTTCAATAGCTGAATGTTGGTTTCACTGGCTCACCTCTCTTGATAAACAAGAATTTTTTCCTCTTTGACATCGTGAGTATAATATACGAGTGCAATCATCCGCAATGCACCCACTTGAGGGGGGCTTTATACAAAATATGTTGAGGGGGATAGTGTTACTTGGAATTGGAGACAAACGCATTCTCCTATGCGTATATATATGCCCATTCATTATTTTCAAAACATGCCATGTGACATGGGGTAACGAGACATTTAATACCGTTCGTGAGAGAAAGCAATCTTCTTGCGAATCAAAACGCCACTTGCTATTCAGATGTTAAAAATTATATAATTATCTCTTTTATGTTTTTGGTTTCGTTTGGGTTTGGATGAGATGGATTATGATTATAAATTTATATACAATGAGCGGGTCATCTTTTGTTTAAACAGGAAGTAGGAAGAGATTCATTTCTGGTAGTGTTGGGTTATTTGATCGCTTTTACCCGATCGACGATCGAGCGCGAAGCCACGAGTCAGCGTCCAATCTCAATGCCGGAAGGGCGAGTTAGTAAAACGATCGAGTCAGTTAAACGATCAGGCGGGTTGTGAGCTTGAGACGAGCTTGAGACGATCTTGACACGTGAGACGAGCTTGAGACGATCAGGATCCGAGCGAGCGGAGGGGTAACGAGTGTTTCGAATCATTTCAAATTCAAACGATCACAGTTTGCCATCCGATACCAATCGCCAACGTTTGCACACGGTAGTCTGTGGTTCTTCCACAGCCCTCACTCCTTGTCAGATGTTAGTGTGTCTGGGTGGCAGTGGCAGGGAAATTCGTATAGGTGTATCACTCGTGTGTGACAAGACTTCATTAAACATACTAAAGTTTGACTATCACACACACACACACACACACATACACACACACACACACTAAGGCTATTTCTGTGACACACACGCATCCATCTATCAATGAACACTCCTACAGTAGTGCGGCTATGTGGTCTAGTCATGACGTAACTATAGTACTCTAGTCGACCATGGGTCTAGTGCATTATAATGGTCTAGTGGTATGACACCTGCTTTCGGATCGGAAAGTCCTGGGTTCGAGCCTCGCGCTCGGTGAATAGTTGAGTCTTTGGACAAGGCTCTTTACTCACATTCTCTCACCGTACTCAGGTGTAAAATGAGTACCTGACCATTAACAGCGTTGTCTTTGTCTGAAAAAATTGTAATATCGCCTAACAGGCGGCATGTCCCGTCCTACATTTTAATTGCTGTTGACCAGGGACCCCTTTACAAAGCGCTTTGATCACATTTAGTGGATATTGTAAAGCTCAATTTTTAAAAGTAAAACATTAGCTTTGAATATGGAATGTTTCAATTTTAGATGCCTGTGTATTCTTTGTTAGTTCCCATTATCATCATCATCATCATCATCATCATCATCATCATCATCATCATCATCATCATCAGGGGCAGCGGTACGGTCTTTGGTTGGCACCCGAAAGGTACCGAGTTCGATCACCCGCCGCTGAGTGGTCTTGAGCAAGTCCCCTTGCCCTAACTAAATTTGCGGCGCTGCACTGCGGCTGTCGCTTGGGTGATTCCAGTCTTCCCTTAGAATAGACCCGAAAGACGAATCTCCCCTATGGGATGAATAAAGGGAATTATGTTTAATTTATTTATCATCACCATCATATCAGCGGGATCATCATCACCACCACCACCACCACCACCCTAATAATAATGGATAAAATAAATATCAACACATTTCAATGTAATAATCAATCTAAAATCAATCAGTGCTCCTAAAAGACCCTTTGATTTCTTTGTCTAATTCGTTCCATACTTTTGGAGTCCCGACAAAGAAAGATTTTCAGCTAACTATAGTTTATATATGGGAACATTAATCAGTCGTTTATATTGGAATCGGAGTTGTCTAGCAGGTGTATTAGTTCAAAGCGCATTTCCAAGGATTTACCATGCTCAATGAACTTCACAATATTTAATTTAATTTATTCCTCCGGCACGCCATATCGACCATACATCCATTTCGTACAGTAGGTACCGATGGCTGTTTGGAGTCTTTTTGTATTAAAGCTCTTTACAATACCCGTCATTGCTTATAAGATAAGAATACATTCACACCTGAGTCAAGTGCCTGACACACGGACTTAACGTCTGGATCACAATTTTCAACAATCACTGTCACTCATCCGGCCATTGACAAGGCTTGATTTTGTGACAAGAGACACCGTACCACTGAGCGACCGAACAAATAATCACCATCTGCGCCATCGTCATCATCATCATCATCATCATCATCATCATCATCATCATCATCATCATCATCATCATCATCATCATCATCACAGCCGTAACAGCCAGCAATACCACAATCATCATCTTCGGGTCCGGTCTATCCGTGTGGGGGGTGGGGGTGGAACCTGCTAAAGTATTTCATTTTTTAAACAGAAACACGATAATCATCATCATCATCATCATCGTCATCCATTGTCGTCGGCATCGTTATCATCGTGTCCGGGAAATCCGTGTGTGTCTGGGTGTGGAACCTGCTAAATATTATTATTATCTACCTACCTAATAAAAACACACCATTCTTGTTCATTTATTTTTCAAATAATGAAATGAAAGCAGGGTTGCCAGATTATTTTTCAACAAAATGCCAGGGGAAGACTCAAAAAATGCCAAAACACTCAAAAAAAATGCCAAAGTCTGTTGACTCCCACCCCCACTAAGAAAACTACTCATTTTTGATAGACAATTTACTATCATATCCTGGTGGCTTGCGTGTTTTCTTTTCTTTTTTAAAACTTACGAGGATACTTGTCGAGGGCTGAATTTGAGTGAATATCTGAGGGAGGCAGGGCTAGTTCAGGGTGTGAGTTTTAATAGCAAAGTTTTCCGATGTGAAGAGATTTGTTTTTACGCGTTTAGAAATAATTAAGAAAAGGTGTCATTTGAAGTATAATATTCAAGAAAAGAAAATGCCAAATGAAAATGCCAAATGCCAAATGATTTTTCTAATGCCAAACGGTTTTTAAAAATGCCAGATTTTTGGAATCTGGCATTTAAAATGCCAAACTGGCAACCCTGAATGAAAGGCACGACCTTTCCCGCACACACAAGAGGCGATGACGACCAGTGACAAATTATGGGAGGTGGGGGCGGCCCACAACTTTTGGCGCGACATAAATATGAAATGTTAAGGTGACAGCGGGATGATGGTGGTGGGGTCTCAACCCTTCACCATCAACAACTGTTTGATGGCGTGTGTGTGTGTGTGTGTGTGTGTGTGTGTGTGTGTGTGATGCGACGAACGATCATAATCAAGGCTGCCAGACAGCCAGATTTCTTCTTGCCCAAGTAGTCAAATAGACCCAAATAGCCAAACACCACAAGCATTCTGACTCCCTTGAAAAACTCATTGGTTTTGATTAACAAAACAATCGACTACAGTTGGATAAACTTATCTTTTCATTTTTTTTAAATAAAAGATTTTTTTTTAAATGAATAATAATAGAAAAGCGTTTCTTAGTAACCAATTTTGAACTTGGCCATCTGGCAGCCCCCGTCATAACCAGCTGCAGTCAAGCCAGCCACAGACATAAGAGAGGGAGGGGTATGTGAAGTTTCCTGTGGCAAACGAGATGCTCGTGTTGTTTTTTTTTTCAAACGAATCACTGCTCGATGACGTCACTGACTCGAAACCCGCTCGATTTTAGAGGACTCGATCGAAAACCCGCTTGATTTTAGAGGACTCGATCGAAAACCCGCTCGATTTGATCGTTTCAAACTCGACCCAGCACTAATTTCTGGTCTTCTGTTTATCAGGGTTGCCAGATTATTTTCAGGCATTCTGCAAACTGGATTTTAAAAATCTGCCAAATACCACAAAAATCTGCCAAACCGTACTATTTTTAGTACCCCCTTTGAAAACTCATCAATTTTGGTTAACAAAAAATTCGCAAGGCCGATGTCATTTTTTTTTCATTTCCCAAGTTTAAAAAAATCACTAATACATAAAAATTGCCATGGAAAACGTGGAGTAGACCTATACATGATATAAATAATGTAGCAAAATCTAGGCCTCGGAACATAAAATCTGCCAAACTGTCGAACCGTTATTTTTTTCTGCCAGACCACTTCAAATTCAGCCAAAAAATGACATTTGGCATAAAATCTGCCAAATTGGCAATCGGGATTCATTTCTGCTCGGCGGTGTTGCCAGGTGTCTTTGTAAAAAAATCCCGCCAACTTTATGTCAGAAATCCGCCAAAATCCGCCAACTTTATCCTACTTCACCTGTGACAAAAATCCGCCATTTGATTTAAATCACTTATAATAAACAATAGTATTTTTTGTCTCAGAATAAAAATGATGTCACTTAACCCTCTCAACTATTTACCACTGTTTTCCCGCGTCACTCCCTCCTCCCTCTCTATCTGAACCTCTTATCTGTGGTTGGAACCGCATGAAGATTCTGAGTTTCGATTTTGTTTGAGCGGGAGTCAGACTGTCGGATTTGCTTTCACCTTCGATTAATCCGAATTAGGTTGAGTAAGTGGGGCAGCGTGGCTCAGCGGTACGGCCTTTGCTTCGTACCCGAAAGGTAGTGCCGCACGGGTCTTGGTTCTCGAGAACAGGAACACCAGGAACACAGCTCAACCAGGAACAGTTACCAGGAACTTACATCCGGAACATGTTCCTGGTCGATGTTCTTGTTCCTGTGTCAAGTGTTGTCTATTATTATTATAATAGTGTGATGACGAACGGGGCGAAGAATGAGACGAGTAGGTGGGGGTGGGCGGACGTTGTTATTGTTATGCTGTGTATGTGTGTGTGTGTGTGTGTGCGTGAGTGTGTGTGTGTGGGTGAGAGAGAGAGAGAGAGAGAGAGAGAGAGAGAGAGAGAGACAGAGAGAGAGAGAGAGAGCACGCGCAAACCAGCCTACGTCACTCCCTCCTCCCTCTCTATCTGAACCTCTCATCTGTAGTTGGAACCACCTACAAACACGAGTACGCACGCCGTATTACTGGGGACATGACTGATACGAAACTATTCGACCGGGGTAACGCTGGGCCGCAGCCTTAACAATCGAGTGCATCTCGAATGAGTTGCCCGGAAGATAGAGAAACGCAACATTCTTCTGAGGAAGCTGGCGGGATCGACTTGGGGCGCTAGCCAAGCACTCCTGAGAACCTCCGCCCTGGCACTGTGCTATTCCACCGCGGAGTATTGCGCTCCAGTGTGGGGTAGAAGCATAAACGTTGAGAAGGTTGATGTAAAACTTCGCAAGTCAATGCACATAGTGTCAGGAATGCTGGCAACAACGCCTAGAGAATGGGGCCCGATAATGGCAGCAATCCAGCCCCCGATGTCCGGAGGGAGACCATTATGGAGAACTGGCTAAATAAGATCAAAGAGAGAGCCAACGGACAGGGATGCATAAACGAGATGGAAGTCGGTTTGGACGAATTCAATCCCTCGTGGGGGCGGGGACGTACACTCCTCTAAGCTTGTGAGAAGTTGCCAGGCTTTGATACCAGTAAGAGGAGACACTGGGTGGCTGCGAATCGGCTTCAGTCGAGGAGCTGCCTCACAGCAAGTGCGCTTCATCAGTGGGGACTTTCCACATGTCCTACATGTACCCGATGTGGGCAAGAAACCGAAACCGCAGAGCATCTAGTTGAACGGGTGTTGTGATGATGCTACAGGGCGGGTTCGCGACGATGCACGAATGCGGACCGGAGTTTGCTGATTGGGTCGATCGTCATCACATAGTAGTGTGAAAACCACAAGAGGCTGCTTCGACCGGAACAATCGGGAATCGCTCCAATTTGGAACAGGAACATGTTTCAGAACAGGAACAACGACACCAGGAACACAATCGGAACAGGAATGCCTAGCACTACCGAAAGGTACCGAGTTCGATCACCCGCTGCTGCGCTGTGTGGCCTTGAGCAATTCACCTCACCCTAGCTCACTTTGCGGCGCTGCTCTGCGGTTTATTCGAGTCTTCCCTTGGACTAGACCCTAAAGAAAAATTTCCCCATGGGGATGAATAAAGGTAATTATTTTATTTTTAATTCTTTTATTTAATATAGATCTAGGCCAACAATACATTCATAAAAATGGCTGGCTACAAACAATAACAAAGAGCTGATGACGTCTTTGATTAGTGTTCACTCAATTCAATTAGACTATAGACAGAACAAAGTTGACGTCACTCAGGTCTTTGTTATTATTTTTGCCATCCATGTTTATGAGTAATTCTCACTAAACTGTGTTAACCAGACTATAAACGTTCATGGTTTCACATATTTTTGTGTGTTGACCCGTTATATTTCCGGATGGCAATGTTGTGAGCTTATTAGCCAAACGCACATTATCTATAAACGTTCAAGGTGTACATATTGTTTTGTGTGTTGGTTCGTTTTATTTCTGGATCTCAACGTTGTGAGTTTCTTAGCCAAGCGCATATCATCTATAACCGTTGAAGGTTACACATGGTTTTTGTGTGTTGGTAGTATTTTGGATACACGCATTGCAACGATAGCGTTGTGTGTCTATTATATAGATAGAATGAAGATGACGTCACTCTGGTCTTTGTTATTGTTTTTTGGTCGTTTTTTTTTTTTTTTTGCCATCCACGTTTATGAGAAATGCTCACTAAACTGTATGGATAGAACGAAGATGACGTCACTCAAGCATTTGTTATTGTATTTTGCCATCCGCATTTGTGAGTGATGCTCACTAAATTGTATAAACCAGACTATAAAAGTTCATGGTTACTCGGAGTTTTGTGTTTTGGTTCGTTATAGTTCGGATGGCAATGTTGTGAGCTTCTTAACCAATAAAAATAAATAAAAATAAAATAAAATTCCCTTTATTCATTCCAGAGGGGAAAATTTTCTCTTGGGCCTATTCCAAAGGAAGACTGGAATAACCCAGGCGTCAGCCGCAGTACATCGCCGCAAATTGAGCTAGGGCGAGGTGACTTGCTCAAGACCACACAGCGCAGCGGCGGGTGATCGAACGCGGTACCTTCCGGGTACGAAGCAAAGACCGTACCGCTTAGTCATGATGCCCCATAAAGCGCATACTATCTATATATAATATGTGTGTGTTTGTGTGAGTGTGTGTGTGTGTGTGTGTGTAATTTGTGCGATTATAAATAACCGCCAAGTACAAGAGACCTCAATATCTATGACATCTTGGTGACAGAAGATGACGGAAGGAAAGCCAAAGTTTTGTGTGTCAGATTGATGCTTACATGGCCATATTATTATTTTGTAGAATTGGCATTATATCTACTTTACTGGATGATGATGATGAAAATGTTTTAATGCTTATAATAGCGATTTTGTTATTGTTGTTGTTGTTGTTTTTGTTGGTGTTGAACATGATGATCACGATGATAGTGATGATGATGATGATGATGGTGGTGGTGGTGGTGGTGGTGGTGATGATGTTGATGATGATGATGATGAGGATGATGATGATGATGATGATGATGATGATGATGATGATGATGATGATGAAGAGGGGGGGGGATGCTGAGCCTACAACTTTCGCACAAAACACAAATGTTATTTTGTCTTAAAGAGAGATTTATTATGATTTCGAAATTTGTACACACACACACACACACATACACACACACACAAATACACACACACATACACACACATACATACACACACGAAATATGCACACACAAAAAAAATACACACACACAAATACACACACACACACACAAAAACACACACAAATACACACACACACACAAATACACACACACACATAAAAATACACACACACACTTACACACACAAACACAAACACACACACACACATACACACACAAACACAAACACACACACACACACATACACACAAACACAAACACACACACACACACAAACACACACACACACACAAACACAAACACACACACACTTACAAACACAAACACACACACACACACACACACATACACACACCAAAAAAAAAGAATAAAACTGTCGGAAAATAAATGGTAATATCGCCAAACAGGCTTCATGTCTCGCTCTATCTATATGTTACGTATTGGAGATAAAGATAAAGGGAGTAAATCTGAACCCAGGACCTTCCGATCCGAAAGCGAATGTCATACCACAAGACCACATAGCCGCACATTGAGGATTATTTCCCCTTCAAATTTCTCATTCGGTCTATTATTTTATCATATTTATTTCAACTTCAAATTCACACAAATCTAAGGAAAATCTTTCGCCAGTTGATGCTTAAAATAAAATTTACGTTTCAGTTGATCTCACGGATGGAAAATCTCAAAAAGTAAAAAAATCGACTTCACGAGATTTTGGAAAACCAGCCTTCTATATTATTGTAATTAGACAAAAGGTCCAGTTTTCGTCGTCCAAACCCATTCGTCCATTACAGTTTCACCACGAGTGGTATGACGTCACGTATATAATTATAGGCCCATTCGCTCTCACTTGTGCGTACAATGTATGCCTAGCTTTAGCCTATTTTCCATCCGTCGTAGATACTTCTAACAACATCGGTGATCCCATCCCGATAGCTCAGTTGATAGAGCACTCGCTTCACGATCAAAGGGACCGAGATCGATTCCAGGTGATTCCAGTGATTGGGTAGCTGGGTCTGTTAGATCTGTTGGAAAGTACTTTGCGATAGACTAGCTAGTGTCCTATCCGAAGGGTAGCAATCAATTGCTATTGTCCTTTTCAGGCTATAGAAACCGGGATTAACTCACTCAATCCTAACACCAACTATTTCCGTAGTATACCCCGGGTTACTTTTACCCCATGCCTATTTATTACATTTTTCTGAGACAAATTATAGGCGTTGTATCAAAGCTAATATTTTTAATTTTTACATGTTAATGGTAGATTTCTAGTTGAATAAAATTATCTCTTCACGTGCTCATTTTTAATTTAATGCACTTTTTTTTCTCCAATTTTGAAAAGAAGCAAAAATCTCCAGGAATTAGTGAGTTAACTTCGGCTATGTGGTCTAGTGGTATGACACTCGCTTTCTGATCGGAAGGTCCTGGGTTCGAGCCTCGCGTTCGGCGCATAGTTGATTTGAACCCCGGCACGGTTGGCCGACCCGTGGCCCAACTCTGTAAAGTATGCGCGAACGAGGATCGAACCCAAGACCTTATTATAAATTATTATTATTATTATTATTATTATTATTATTATTATTATTATTATTATTATTATTAACATGCAGTAGGCAGCAGCTTCTTATGGTTCACACTATTATGTTATGACGATCGACCCAATCAGCAAAGTCCGGTCCGCATTCGTGCACCGTCGCGAACCCGCCTGGTAGCATCGTCACAACACACCTTTCGACTAGATGCTCTGCCGTTTCGGGTTCTTGCCCACAGCGTGGACATATTGGACAGGAAGCTAGACCCCACTGATGTAACGCACCGGCCGTTAGGCAGCTCCTCGACCGAAGCCGATTCGAAGCTACCCAGTGTCTCCTCTTACTGGTATCAAAGCCTGGCAACATCTCACCAAGCTTAGAGGAGTGTAGGTCCCCGCCCCACGAGGGATTGAATTCGTCCAAACCGACTTCCATCTCGTATGTGCAGCTCTGTCCGTAGTCAGGGATTCTGCGTACAAGGGTTGCCGGGACTTATTTCGGCTCGAAACGGGGGCACCGTTCATTATGCGCATGAGAGGGGTATCCCCATTCCCTCTCTCTTTGATCTTACTCAGCCAGTTTCCCGTAATGGTCTCCCTCCGGACATCGGGGGCTGGATCGCTGCCATTATCGGGCCCCATTCTCTAGGGGTTGTTGCTAGCGTTCCCGACACTATGTGCATCGACTTGCGAAGTTTTACATCGACCTTCTCAACGTTTCTGCTTCTACCCCACACTGGAGCGCAATACTCCGCGGTGGAATAGCATAGTGCCAGGGCGGATGTTCTCAGGAGCGCTTGGCTAGCGCCCCAAGTCGATCCCGCCAGCTTCCTCAGAAGACTGTTGCGTTTCTCTATCTTCCGGGCAACCCCTTCGAGATGAACCCGATAGGTAAGGCTGCGATCCAACGTCACCCCTAAATATTTTGGACGCGGCTCATATGGGTGTGGCTGGTCCCCGACTAGGACATTCAGTTTACGGGTGTGCCAACCACTGCATAAGTGAAATGCAGTGGCCACGGTTTTTGAAGTGTTCATCTTCAGGTACCACTTGTCAAAGTAGGATTTGAGTCTGGTGACGTCCTCGCTGAGTACGCTCTCGAGACGGGTCCACACTTTACTCTGAGTAACGAGTGCCCAGTCGTCTGCGTATCCCAGCCTCAGGGAGGAAGTGTTCGGCATATCGCTAATGTAAACGTTAAACAACATTGGCGCAAGTACCGATCCCTGAGGGACCCCATTCTTCAATTTCCTTACTTTGCTCGTGACGTCTCCCAGCGCGACGTGGAATTGCCTTTCCCCTAAGATCGAAGAGAACAACTTCAAGGTCTTTTTGCACCTTATGATTTTTGCAAGTTTGAGCATTAACCCATCGCACCAGACCGTATCGTACGCCGCTGATAGGTCTATAAACACAGCACCTGTTTGCTGTTTTCTCTCGAACCCGTGCTCAATATGCTCTGTAAGGGCAATGACCTGCTCCGTGGTGCACCTCCCTTCCCTGAAGCCTGCCTGCTCAGGTGGCAGGGCAGCGTCTAGGACCGGCCCCCATCGGTTTAATAGAACACGCTCCAACAATTTGTAAAGACAGCTCAGCAGCGATATGGGTCTGTAACTGTCTGCCTCCTTCGCCGGCTTCCCTGGCTTCAGGATGGCAACTATCTTTGCATGCTTCCACACTTGTGGAAGCTTTCCTTTTGCAAGGATGTCAGACATTGCCTCTGCTAGCCAGGCCCGTGCCCTGGGGCCCAGATGCGTCACCATATCGGGATATACACCATCTATCCCTGCTGCTTTGCCGTTCTTCACTTCGCTAAGGCTGCACCCACTTCTCGGGGACTGAACGGGGCCGTCCAGTCCGACTCCTCCGCAGGTAGCGAGTCCAAAATCGTACGGTACGCCTTGCGGATACCGCGCTCAAAAGCCTGATTAGGGACCCGCTTACTACGGTTCTTAATGTTCTTGGCAATTGTGTCTGCCTCGCATTCCGGTGCAGCCTTCGCGAAATTCCGATCTGGGTCCAATTTCTTTATCAAACGCCAAGCGTGGCGGCTGGAGTGTGTAAAGTCGAGACTTTCCACGGTCTCCTGCCACCGTTGCTTCCTTCCCTCTGCCAGAGACTGAAGTAGTCTATCGGATGCGTCCTGGGACTGGATCTGCTGGTACTCTCGGTACAGCTCTTCCGACTCTGCTGTCCAGCAAGGGGTGTAGAATTTCCGTTTGCCCCGTGGAAGAGAGCGTTGAGCGCTCTTAACCAGTAGCCTACTGAATCTGGTTATATTCTTGGACTTGGGAGGAATAGCAGGGCAGACCTGCTCGATATAGGAACTCTGCTTCGCAATGATAGGAAGAGCCGACATCGCAGGATCAATCAGCGACGTCGCTATGAACGCTTGGCCGCCACAAGCCAGTTATCCCTGTGGTAACTTTTCTGACACCTCTCGCTTGAAACTCCCAACGTCGAAAGGATCGATAGGCCACGCTTTCACGGCCAGTATTCGTACTGAAAATCCTGGTCGAGCAGGCATTTGCCCTTTTGCTCTACGCGAGGTTTCCGTCCTCGCTGAGCCCGCCTTGGGACACCTTCGCTGCGCTTTAGAAGATGTACCGCCCCAGTCAAACTCCCCGTCCGAGGCTGTCCCGGCAGGGTTGCTGTCGCCGTCGTGACCGCGTCGGGGGGAGTCGGTGGACTCCCCGAGCCCGACGCGACGGCGGCTTGACGTCTGAACCTCGTACGCCTCCTACCTGCAAGAAGGCGCCGAGTCCCCACTCCGTCGGGTAAGTGGAGGTCCCGCGGGGGTAGCGGTATTTCACTGTCGCGCCCGAAGACGCTACCGCCTATGCTACACCCCCCACGCTCCTCCACAGAGTCGGACTAGAGTCAAGCTCGACAGGGTCTTCTTTCCCCGCTGATTTCACCAAGCCCGTTCCCTTGGCTGTGATTTCGCCGGGCGTAGATAGGGACAGTGGGAATCTCGTTAATCCGTTCGTGCGCGTCGCTAATTAGACGACGAGGCATTTGGCTACCTTAAGAGAGTCATAGTTACTCCCGCCGTTTACCCGCGCTTATGCGAATCTCTTCACTTTGACATTCTGAGCACTGGGCAGAAATCACGTCCCGTAAACACCTTTTCAGGCTGTCGAGACGCTCTGTTTTAATTAGACAGTCGGATTCCCCCTGTCCGTGACAGTTCTGAGACAGCGTGAGTCGGAGGTCGCGTCGGTTGTGCCTCGCGCAGCCAACGCGCCCCGCTCGGCCCGGGGCCCCCACGGGTTTCCGCGCACGTCTCTCCCCCTCGGAGTGTCCCCTCAGGGTGCGTGCGGTTCTGCCCGCTTCCTCCCCTAGCCCGACCGTCCCGGCCCTCAGAGCCAATCCTTCTCCCGAAGTTACGGATTCATTTTGCCGACTTCCCTTACCTACATTACTCCATGGACCAGAGGCTGCTAAGAAGCTCATAACATTGCCATCCGGAAGTATAACGGACCAACACAAAAAACTGTGTTATCCATTAACGTTTATAGTCAGGTTAATACAGTTCAGTGAGCATTACTCATAAACGCGGATGGCAAAAAACAATAACAAAGACCTGAGTGATGTCATCTTCGAACTATCTATATAAGTTAACGATGGCGACGATCTAAGATGGTTTTAGTATCCGGCTATAGATAGGTGTTGGTCCGTTTTACTTCCGGATGGCAATGTTATGAGCTTCTTAGCCAAGCGCATACTCTCTATAGCCTGACACTGACCACAAAAGAAAACAAACCGTGAGTTGTATTCAATAGCTCAAACAAAGGAATCCCTTGTTACCTTGAGCTCGACTGAAGACAACTCACGAGACGGTGCAAAAACCTTAAAAATAACATCAAACTATAGATAGTTCGAAGATGACGTCACTCGGGTCTTTGTTATTGTTTTTTGCCATCCGCGTTTATGAGTAATGCTCACTGAACTGTATTAACCTGACAATAAACGTTCATGGATACACACAATTTTTGTGTTGGTCCGTTATACTTCCGGATGGCAATGTTATGAGCTTCTTAGCCAAGCGCATACTATCTATAAGTCCTAGTGGGTTCTTGTGTCAGGCTATATAATATATATGTTAACGATGACTGCGCTAAGACCCATAATTTGACGTTATTTTTAGGTTTGTGTACCGCTAGTGAGTTGCCTTTAGTAGTGGTCAATGAAACAAGTGATCCCTGTTGAATACAACTTACGATTTGTTTTCTTTTGTTGCCAAAGATTTGTCTTTTGACGTCATTTGCTGGTCAATGTCAAGCCATCAGTTGACGAAGGCCGTGGTCCATATCGGAATGTCACATTCTACGTCAAAGTCTTTACAGTGAAGGTTGACATTTGTTATGTGTCTTGTGGTATGACACTCGCTTTCGGATCGAAAGGTCCTGGGTTCGAGCCTCGCTTGGCGCATAGTTGAGTCCTTGGAAACGATTCTATACTCACATTCTCTCACGGTACTCAGATGTAAAAGGAATACCTGTCTCTGTACGGAAAAAATGTCATATCGATCAGGCGTCATGTCTCATTCTACATGTTACACGTTGCTGTTCGTCAGTGAGCCTTTGTATAGCTCTTTGCGCATGTTCAGTGAATATTGAGCTACACAAAAGCTCAGTTTGTTTTGTCTATGGAAAATGCTGGCTCCTGTACTGACGATGAAAGATTGCAATACGATAAACAATGGGAAAATCCAATTTTTTTAAAATAACAAGTTCTACGACAAATAAATCATCAATTGCCAGGGACGAGGACGAGACCTTCGCACATTTGACCCGCGATTCCTCGAATTCTTGGGTTTGGGACTTGAGGTGTATATCTTGCTGTTTATTCTATCCTTTTGTTGTCCTTTTAAAGGTCTGATCTCAACTTGTTAATCCTCTCACGTTAACTCACTCAATCCTAGAGATTTTTGCTATTTTTCAATATTGGAAAAAAAAGTATTAAATATGAGCATTTGTACATAGACAGTTTTATTCAACTATCATTAACATGCAAAACCTAAAAAACATTAGCTTTGATACTACGCCTATAATTTGTCCCAGAAAAATGTAATAAATAGTCATGGGGTAAAAGTCACCCGGGTAAACTACGGATATAGTCGGTGTTAGGGTTGAGTGAGTTAGAATCCACTCGCCATCCATCACTATCATCTTTTGTCAATTATACTGGGGCCCAAAGAATTAAAACGTGTCACAAGCGCCGTCTGGGCTCTGAGAACCCTTTCCTGTCAAGATTTAGAATGCACTGGAGAAAGGGGTTGGGGGTGGGGGGTGGGTCCTTGCTAATATATATATATATATATATATATATATATATATATATATATATATATATATATATATATATATATATATATATATATATATATATATATATATATATATATATATATATATATATATATATATATATTCTCACCTCATTCTGGTTCATTCCCCGACAACGTTGTTTCATCCAGCTGGAATCTTCAGGGAAGTTCTTCAAAAGTCCTTGGGTCTGAGGGAATGTTGTTGTGTTCAGTTGGTGCCAATGTTGTTTCCGGATGTAGGTTTGTTGCGTGTGCATGTGTAGATGTGTGTGTAGATGCGAGCTGGTTTGTCTGGAAAGAAACATTCGTTCCAAGAAACAGTTGAGCATGTAGGGTGTTTAGGATGCGTGCTCTATAGATAAAACCAAGATGGCGTCACTCTGGTCTTTCTTATTGGTTTTTGCTCTCTGTATTTATGAGTAATTTTCTCACTAAACTGTATTATCCAGACTATAAAAGTTCATGGTTACACATAGTTTTCTGTGTTGGTCCGTTATACTTCCGGATGGCAATGTTATGAGCTTCTTAGCTTCATATATATATATATTTTATATTATATTATATATATTATAAAAACAAAAACCATGAAATAATAGTGCTCAACTTTTTGATAAAGGGAGCTATTTATAACACATTTGAAGTACAATTATGATTATTTAACTTCTACAACATTCTGTCATGCGTTAGCTTGAAACATTGTTGTAGATCTTAAATAATCATAATTATACTTCAAATGTATTATATACATCTGTGTGTGAGTTGGGGGGGGGGGTGTTTATATACTTGTTTAAGACAGGAACTAAAGCGTGCTCTATAATATAATTTCAAATGAATTATTTCTTCACTAACTTCAAATATAAACCGGATTATGTCATTCTCTACTCCCTTTTCTTTCATCTTTAACCCCCCCCCCCCCCACCCCCGCGCTCACCCCACATCCGCTTTTCTATATCCCTATCCCCTCTTTTAATCCTGTGTTAATTTCCAAAACTCTAAGCATGACACCTGCACGATTAATTAACCAGTAATTAAATGTAATATCGCCTAACAGGCGTCATGTCTCGTCCTACACGTTAATTGTTACTGTTGCCTGGGGACCCCTTGTAAAGTGCTCTGAGCACATTTAGTGGATATTGCGCTCAATATGCTCTAAAACCAATAAACCAGTTGATTTTTTACAAATCAAAACAGGGAATTTGTGACACACCTTTACACGTGCTCGGACAAACATAGTTGGTTGTTTATACACAATAACGTGAATGATTTCGACCTCTCTCTGATCATTGTTATTGTTTCATATCGCCAAATGGATGACGAGTTATCACACGATTTTCTCGATCAAAATATTATTATAAGCGTTTAAGTTTACACAGAGTTTTCTGTACTGGTTTTATAGATAGAAGGAAGTTGACGTCACTCATGTCTTTGTCATTGATTTTTGCCATCCGCGTTTATGAGTAATTCTCACTTAACTCTATTAACCAGACTATAACCGTTCAAGTATAAACATAGTTTTGAATGTTGGTCCGTTATACTTCCGGATGGCAATGTTGTGAACTCCTTGGCCAAGCGCATTCTATCTATACACATAGTTTTGAATGTTGGTCCGTTATACTTTCGGATGGCAATGTTGTGAACTCCTTGGCCAAGCGCATTCTATCTATACACATAGTTTTGAATGTTGGTCCGTTATACTTCCGGATGGCAATGTTGTGAACTCCTTGGTCAAGCGCATTCTATCTATACACATAGTTTTGAATGTTGGTCCGTTATACTTCCGGATGGCAATGTTGTGAACTCCTTGGCCAAGCGCATTCTATCTATAAACATAGTTTTGAATGTTGGTCCGTTATACTTCCGGATGGCAATGTTGTGAGCTTCTAAGCCACATATATACTTCAGAGTTTTGATCCGCCGTACATTTATAAATTATACGATTTTTACACTCTTGCTTCTTGGAATTAGATTCAATAGTCTGATGTCACTTCCGCCCAGCAACGAGCGGCTTAGTTCTAAACAAATGCAATCAGGTGCTTTTTATTCTTCATGCTGGCTAGAATGTTTTCACATGCCATATGATGGGAATGTACAATAGTCAAAACATGATCAGATTTATAATGTTCTTCTTCTCTGGATACACTTTTATACTCGTACGTATGAGAAATATTTCATAAGGGCGTCCGCCATTGTTCCGATAGTTTAGAACCAGTTACTAAGTTACGATGCGCTTTACGAGGGAAGTGACGTCATGGCTGTTGAAGGCTTTTATGAATGATACAATTCTTACACTCTGACTTCTTGGAATTCCTAAAATGTTCCGAATCGCGTCACGATTAATTGTGCGGCTATGTGGTCTTGTGGGATGACACTCGCTTTCGGATCGGAAGGTCCTGGGTTCGAGCCTCGCTCGGCGCATAGTTGAGTCCTTGGAAAAGACTCTTTACTCATATTCTCTCATCGTACTCAGGTGTAAAATGACTACCTGACCGCGTTAACAGCGTTTTCTCTGTCCGAATTTTTTTTTTGTAATATCGCCTAACAGACGTCATGTCCCATTCTACATGTTACGTGCTGCTGTTGGCCAGGGACCCCTTGTAAAGCGCTTTGAGCACATTTAGTGGATATTGTGCTATATAAAGCTCAATTGTATTTTTTTTAAATTTATGATTAATCAATTCAGGACAGGGCACTAGTGTAAGAATTTGTTCTTAACCCTCTCCTTACCAACTATAGGAAAATCGTCACATTCATTACGGTACAACCAACATTTTTCTTATTCAAATTTCTTTTGTACATCATAAAATTTAAAGAAAATGAACAGTGTGTTGTAGAGCATGTTCTGCTAAAGAAAATACTTATCTCAAGAACTTACTGCTATTGTGTTTGAGTGATAAAAAAAATAAATTTTTGTGTTAGTTTGGTGTGAAATTTTGGGGGAAATCCTGAAAATGGCTGGTAAGGAGAGAGTTAAATGATGCTCAAATGCATTTATGATTCAGTGGGGATCCAATAGCTTAGTTGGCAGAGCACTCGATTCACACCCAAAGGGATCAAGATCGATCCCGGATGCAGTGGAGATTTTTCCTGACCTCCCCCCCCCCACCCATCAAGCAGTCTTCGACCCAGCAGTATTTGGATAGCTGAGTCTCTAAGATCTGGTGGAAAGTACTTTGCGATAGACTAGCGTCCTTTCCAAAGGATAGCAAGCAATTGCTATTGTCCTTTTCACGCTACAGAAACTGACATAAACTAAGGCTCCATGGGCCTAATGACTCGGTGGGACTAGGTTTTCTTTTTAATGAATCAGATCCACATAAAGCAGAAAATAATATAGAATTAAAACGTAAAAATAGTCACCCCCCCCCCTCCACACACACATACACACACACACACACACACACACACACACACCTCCCGCAAAAACAAAAAACAAAAAAACCCAATCCAAACCCCCCCCCCCCCCCCCCCCCCCCCCCCCCCCCCAAAAAAAAAAATCAAACCCAAACAAAACAAACACAAAACTTCCCGCCTGGACTTATCTTTTTAGGATTGTGTTGTTTTTCATTTTCCTTGTTTTTTTTTTTTAATGTTTTTCTGGCACTGTTCCATACACACACGTTTTCAGAAACCAAAAAAAAAAAAATAGCTGTAAAAACGAGATTTTATATAGCGCAATATCCACTAAATGTGCTCAAAGCGCTTTACAAGGGGTCCCTGCCAACAGCAACATTTAACATTTAGGCCTGTTACTGTTAGGCGATGTTACAATTTTTTCGGACAGAGACAACGTTGTTAACGGCAATGTACTCATTTTACACCTGAGTACGGTGAGAGAATGTGAGTAAAGAGCCTTCTCCAAGGACTCTCAACTATGCGCCGAGCGAGGCTGCCTCGAACCCAGGACCTTCCGATCCGAAAGCGAGTGTCATTCCACAAGAGCACATAGCCGCACAATAATTAATAGTATGTTAGTAGCCGTAGACAGAGAGAATGAAGTAGCCAAAAGGCCCATAAGACAAAGGCGTTATTACATTTCATGTGCCTATTGCACTACCTTTAACATCAAAAATTAGATGTAGAAGATAAAATGGACACTATTTCAATGTGAGCTAACGCATCTGGGATAGATATTGTTTGTTTACAATGATCGCGTATTGATCTCTCTACTCTGAATGTGTTTTATTGACGTGTGTGTGTGTGTGTACACAGGTAAATTTACACATTTATTGTGTGCTTATTTACATGTGGACAACAGGTAAGCACGCACCATAAGCAAATATTGAACGTAAATAAGACAGGGGTTTGTTGCGTGTTT
>NC_088371.1:3821452-3828952 GCF_034508935.2 Berghia stephanieae | reverse complement strand
AGGGGACAATACACAACCCTGAGGAGCACCAGTATTTGTAGTTATACAGGAAGATTTGTTTTGTCCTAATTGAACATATTGTGCTCTCTCCGTAAGAAATTCGAGCACCAAGCAATTATATACTTGTTTAAATTCAGACTAGTCAATTTTTGAACAACCAACTGAGGTTGCATTGTATTGAACGCTGAAGAAAAATCTGCAAAAAGCAATCTGCAATAGCTCCTAGCGTGATCTAGATGCCTGTAGATGTTGTTTGTAAACAGCAAAATGGCATCCTCTACGCCACGTCCTGGTTTGTAAGCAAATTGATGACTATCACTCAATGGCATAAACTGATTCCTAATTTTAACAAGAACAAGTTTTTCTAAAGATTTCATGACTATTGAAGTCAGTGCAACAGGTCTGAGATCGTTCATAGTTTCAAGTTTTTCTTTTTTTGGAACAGGAATAATTTTTGAAGTTTTCCAAATTTCAGGGATCGAAACGCATTGGAGGGACCAGTTAAAAATATGTGTATAAATGGGGGAAAGCTGGTGGGCACATTCTTTTAATAGTTTTCCTTTCAATCCATCCGGCCCAGCAGCCTTCCTCTCGTTTAGTTTCGAAAATACGAATCTCGTTTCCTCTTCACTGACCTCAATAGTCATTTCATCTTCCAAAGCCCTGTCTAATTTATGTTTTTCATTTTCAATATCAAATGTGTTTGCTGTGTCGAAACGTGAATAAAATTTATTTAAAGTTTCAATTTCGATATCTTCTGATATAATCGTGGGCTTTGGATTATAGTTCACAGCAGTTTTAAGCCCCGCCACGTGTCCCGTATATCCCCAGAAGAAAAGCATTTTTCAATTTTATTTTTGTACTTGTCTCTACAACTAGATATTACCCTCTTTATCTCTTTTTGTTTTGTTTTCAGATCTTTTTTGTTTCCACTAGTATAGAGAGTTTTCTTTTGGTTCAATAAAAGTTTTGGTGGTAATAATAATAATGATAATGATAATGATAATAATAATGATAAAGATAATGGTGGTAATAATTATGTGGATGAAGAAATCAAATGATGATCTAATTCTTGGTGACGGGAATAGATGCTGTGTGTTTGGCTAAGAAACTCACAAATTTGCCATCCGGAAATACACCGGACGAACACACACATCGATGTGTAACCTAGAACGTTTATGGTCTGATGAATACAGTTGAGTGAAAATTACTCATAAACATGGATGGCAAAAAAGATTTAAAAACCACCAAAAAACAAACAAACAAACAACAAAACTATAACAAATACCTGAGTGACGTCCACTTTGGTCTATCTATATAGATAGTATGCAGATGACGTCACTCAGGCCTTTGTTATCGTTTTTGCCATCCGCGTTTGTGAGTTGTTCTCACTAAACTGTATTGACCAGACTATAAAAGTTCATGGTTACACAGAGTTTGTGTGTTGGTCCGTTATACTTCCGGATGGCAATGTTGTGAACTCCTTGGCCAAGCGCATTCTATCTATAGATAGTATGCACTTGGCTAAGAAGCTCATTGCCATCCGGAAATATAACGGACCAACACACAAAACTGTGTGTATCCATGAACGTTTATAGTCAGGTTAATACAGTTCAGTGAGCATTACTCATAAACGCGGGCATTTGCTTCCTTGACTTGAGCACTACTCACGACAACACACTTTTCGTGACCGTCGCTTGGAATTGTCATTTATCTTTTTTGTTTTGAGTCCTTCAACGCGTAGCCTTCGTTATGACGTCACTCAGCTCTTTGTTATTGTTTTTAGCCAGCCAGTTTTATGATTACTACTCACTGAATTCTGTCATACTATAAACGTTTAAACACATAGTTTTCTGTGTTGGTGCGTTATATCCAGGTGGCAGAGGTTGTGAGCATTTTACCCTAACGCTCATCATCAATATAGTCTAACACCAGGACTGTGGTTACGTTTAATAGCGATGAATGATCACGTGACAGAGATGAATTATATGAAGACGTGGTCACCTCAACGCTTTCATCAATACTGATATGAAGTGCCCACCGGTCAGAGCTATTGCAGACTGGAGATCCACGTCTTTTATTGACCGCCAAAGTCCGTGGTACGATTGGAGAAGCCGTGTTTTAGAAATGCCTTCCCAGTTTAGTTATTTTCTATAATATATTCTTATAGGAAATTATAAGTAACAAATATAGAATAATTCATTCGTTATCATGTTTTTCCTCCTTTCCAACAACAACAACAACAACAAACAAATAAACAAACAAACAAAAAAATTCACCAATAGGATTGACAAAGTTAGTATCTATAAAAGAATCGTAGCAAGAAATATCAGAATAATCTTTTCCTTTTTGTGATTTTATTTAACTCTCTCCTTACCAGCCATTTTCCGGATTTCCCCCAAAATTTCACACCCAACTAACACATACAAAAAATTGTTTATCAATCAAACGCACAATAGCAGTATCTATAGACAAGTTCTTTCGATACATAATTTCTTTAGTAAAACATGCTCTACAACACACTGTTCATTTTCTTTTAATTTTATTATGTACAAGAGAAATTTTAATAAGAAAAATGTTGGTTGTATCGTAACGAATTTGGCGATTTTCCTGTAGTTTGGTATGGAGAGGGTTAAATGTTGGTTGTATCGTAACGAATTTGGCGATTTTGCTGTAGTTTGGTATGGAGAGGGTTAAATGTTGGTTGTATCGTAACGAATTTGGCGATTTTCCTGTAGTTTGGTATGGAGAGGGTTAAATGTTGGTTGTATCGTAACGAATTTGGCAATTTTCCTATAGTTGGTAAGGAGAGAGTTAAATGTTGGTTGTGTCGTAACGAATTTGGCGATTTTCCTATAGTTGGTAAGGAGAGGGTTAAATGTTGGTTGTGTCGTAACGAATTTGGCGATTTTCCTATAGTTGGTAAGGAGAGGGTTAAATGTGGGTTGTATCGTAACGAATTTGGCGATTTTCCTATAGTTGGTAAGGAGAGGGTTAAATGTTGGTTGTATCGTAACGAATTTGGCGATTTTCCTGTAGTTTGGTATGGAGAGGGTTAAATGTTGGTTGTATCGTAACGAATTTGGCGATTTTGCTGTAGTTTGGTATGGAGAGGGTTAAATGTTGGTTGTATCTTAACGAATTTGGCGATTTTCCTGTAGTTTGGTATGGAGAGGGTTAAATGTTGGTTGTATCGTAACGAATTTGGCAATTTTCCTATAGTTGGTAAGGAGAGAGTTAAATGTTGGTTGTGTCGTAACGAATTTGGCGATTTTCCTATAGTTGGTAAGGAGAGGGTTAAATGTTGGTTGTGTCGTAACGAATTTGGCGATTTTCCTATAGTTGGTAAGGAGAGGGTTAAATGTGGGTTGTATCGTAACGAATTTGGCGATTTTCCTATAGTTGGTAAGGAGAGGGTTAAATGTTGGTTGTATCGTAACGAATTTGGCGATTTTCCTGTAGTTTGGTATGGAGAGGGTTAAATGTTGGTTGTATCGTAACGAATTTGGCGATTTTGCTGTAGTTTGGTATGGAGAGGGTTAAATGTTGGTTGTATCGTAACGAATTTGGCGATTTTCCTGTAGTTTGGTATAGGAGAGGTTAAATGTTGGTTGTATCGTAACGAATTTGGCAATTTTCCTATAGCTGGTAAGGAGAGGGTTAAATGTTGGTTGTGTCGTAACGAATTTGGCGATTTTCCTATAGTTGGTAAGGAGAGGGTTAAATGTGGGTTGTATCGTAACGAATTTGGCGATTTTCCTATAGTTGGTAAGGAGAGGGTTAAATGTTGGTTGTATCGTAATGAATTTGGCGATTTTCCTATAGTTGGTAAGGAGAGGGTTAAATGTGGGTTGTATCGTAACGAATTTGGCGATTTTCCTATAGTTGGTAAGGAGAGGGTTAAATGTGGGTTGTATCGTAACGAATTTGGCGATTTTCCTATAGTTGGTAAGGAGAGGGTTAAGCAACAACGAAAATATACAAAAGCAAAACGAAGCAAGCAGACAAATAAAAACAAAACAAAAGAAACAAAAAAAAAAAAACGAAAACCAAACCAAACAACCAAACAACAACAACAACAACAACAACAACAACAACAACAACAAAAATGACCAATAGAAATAGAATGGACAAAAAACAATCCAAATAATCTGATGGCGGCATGAAAGCAGGAGAGTCAACGACATCAAACGCCTTATGACTTTGTGCTGTTACCAACTGTAATTATAATTGATTTATAATTAGCCACTCCCACGCCTCGTTCTGAAAAAAGTCCGCGAAATTAAAGGGGAGGCAAGAGAAAATCAGCTGATCGTTAAAATAGTAACAGAAAAGTGGAGGTGCTCGGCAATGAATGCAAGAAAGACATTTAAAACGCCGTAAAAATGTTTAAAAATCACTTAATGTTATACGAGTAATTACCATCCATAACAACCTGTCAAATTCACATATGTAAGATGCCAAGCCAAAATTAATAATAAAATAATAAAGAACACGATTGACCGTTGACTACACATGCATACGAGTACCAGAAATATTTTGTAAACAATGTAACACAATATAATGTGTAAGTTTCAAAGCAAATGCAACCACAAATAACATCAAAGAACAATGTGGGACTACTGTTTTAATTTCATAAACCAAACGCATATTTTCTGCCCCCGATATTGAACGTGTAGTTAGTATGTATCGTACAAACAACATTCGTTTAGACAGGTAGTCGGGATTCTAGCGCCAGTTTTATTTGGGCAACCGTGATTGGGATTTCACTCAATGCACTTATTATTATTATTATTATTATTATTATTATTATTATTATTATTATTATTTATTATTATTATTATTATTATTATTATTATTATTATTATTATTATTATTATTATTATTATTATTATCATTATTATATAATATTAATAATAATAATAATAATAATAATAATAATAATAATAATAATAATAATAATAATAATAATAATAATAATAATAATAATAAGCAGTTGAAAGCAGTCTTTGGTGTATAAGTGCATATGTACATTATTTCTTATAATAAATGCTTCAAAACAAAACAAAACAAAACTAAAAAAATAAAAATAAAGAATAAATGAATAAAAATATCTATTTGGGCATTTACTTACATTAAAAGTCTTGAAAATCACAATCACAATCCATGAAAATTAAATATCCCATAATCCGAAGAAGACATGAATTTAATCCAAAATCCAACACAGGAATGTATTTTAATAGGAGACAGATATCCTATTAAAACTATAGCATTACTTGCAAACAACAATACCCCACTCTGCGTTTAACGGGCTTGTGGCCGTCACATTGTAAATTGTGACCGCATTAGGGTAATCGGTGTCCTAAAGACTGACATACTGACATACAATCAATGAGAACTATAAAGAATCCATTCTAGAATTCAACTACAAACTAAAAAGCATGATAAATATCACTCTATCAAATAATTTTCTTTGCACAGGTTCACTCACACTCTCCTTTATTGCAAAACATTGATAAGTGAGAAAAAGTTTGTATTTCAATTATAAACTTAATCACATAATCTAAATGATGGAGAATAAAAACAGCTAATCATAAAAAATTTCACAGATCAAGTTATCTATTTGAACTCCGCATATTTAGCTTAATTACTCAATGACCATAAATTTTTTAAAACTGCATTGTTTCATTTAAACAAGACCATGACGCTTATGCCTGGACCGGGTATTCACAACTTCTGCATTTGCATTCCACTTTCGAATCGAATTAATCTCTATCTTATCCGTTTATTTGCAAAGTTTCTGCACTTTATAAATAAGACCATAACGCTTATGTCTGGACCGGGTATTCACAACTTCTGCATTTGCATTCCACTTTCGAATCGAATTAATCTCTATCTTATCCGTTTATTTGCAAAGTTTCTGCACTTTATAAATAAGACCATAACGCTTATGTCTGGACTGGGTATTCGCAAATTTTCCTATTGTGTTCCACTTTTCGAATCGAAATAACATCTAGTCTATCCGTTTATTTGCAAAGTTTCTGCACTTTATAAATAAGACCATAACGCTTATGTCTGGACCGGGCATTCGCAAATTCTGCTTATGTGTTCCACTTTTCGAATCGAATTAATCTCTATTTTATCCGTTTATTTGCAAAGTTTCTGCACTTTATAAATAAGACCATGACGCTTATGCCTGGACCGGGTATTCACAACTTCTGCATTTGCATTCCACTTTCGAATCGAATTAATCTCTATCTTATCCGTTTATTTGCAAAGTTTCTGCACTTTATAAATAAGACCATAACGCTTATGTCTGGACCGGGTATTCACAACTTCTGCATTTGCATTCCACTTTCGAATCGAATTAATCTCTATCTTATCCGTTTATTTGCAAAGTTTCTGCACTTTATAAATAAGACCATAACGCTTATGTCTGGACTGGGTATTCGCAAATTTTCCTATTGTGTTCCACTTTTCGAATCAAAATAACATCTAGTCTATCCGTTTATTTGCAAAGTTTCTGCATTTTATAAATAAGACCACGACACTTATGTGTTAGATTGTTCGCAAATTCTGCCTTTGTGTTCCACTGTTCGATTAGAATTAATCTCTATTTTATCCGTTTATTTGAAAAGATTCTGCATTTTATAAATAATAATAATTGTTCAAAATTTTACCTCACACCGGATATTACAAGTACAAGTGAGCCAGGTGATGAAGATTGTCAAACAGTGTGACAGATGAAATAGGAAGAGAGAGAGAGAGAGAGAGAGAGAGAGAGAGAGAGAGAGAGAGAGGATGAGAGAGAGATTCGTTTTTTGTTCAAAATTTCTCTCTCTCTCTCTCTCTCTCTCTCTCTCTCTCTCTCTCTCATATTGCACAAGGTTGTACTATATTACTATTTATCAAGAACAGCCAAGGTGGCAACCCAGTCTCTGTATAAACTAAGCAAGATGGCAACAGGGACCTCGCTCCTTATCCAATGCCGAAGCTTTAATTTGAGTCAAACGGTTTGGTTAAAAAAAAAAACACCCAAAATAAGTTCGTGTGTGATGGAAGTTGAAGTCGGCTTATTATAAAATCGTTTATGGTCTGTTTGGATTACCCTTTTTAAATAGAAAAGGTGAATATAACATAAACTTGAAGAATAGGCAAGCTAAATGAAAATTAAATTGACTGATTAAATGAGTACGCGAGGCTGAGTTGCGAACGACTACTGGGTTCCGACATTCCGATCCCAGTGTCATTCATGTTCACCGTACCGTGTTACTGTCTACACACTACACTGCATTGTTAGTGACTGGTCATGTCTTTTTTGTTTGTATGTTTTACGCAAGCTTAATAAAAATTAAATTGACTGATTAAATGAATACGTGAGGCAGAGTTGCGAACGACTCATGGGTTCCGACATTCCGACCCCAATGTCAGTGTCAGTCATGTTCACCGTACTGTGTTACTGTCTACACACTACACGGCATTGTTACTGACTGGTCATGC
>NC_088371.1:3803952-3808952 GCF_034508935.2 Berghia stephanieae | reverse complement strand
CAATGCAATTCAGTGATATATTGTGATGCAAAAAACTGCCAGGCCAGTAAGTCGTAATAGTGTGTGTTGGTGTATGTGTGTGTGTGTATGTATGTGTGTATGTGTATGTATGTATGTGTGTATGTGTGTATGGGTATGTATGTGTGTATGTGTATGTATGTGTGTATGTGTGTATAGGTATGTATGTGTGTATGTGTGTATAGGTATGTATGTGTGTATGTGTATGGGTATGTGTTTGTATGTGTGTATGTGTATGTGTGTATGTTTGCATGTATGTGATGTGTTTGTGTGTATGTGTGTATGTGTATGTGTTTGTTTGTATGTGTGCATGTGTATGTGTGTATGTTTGTATGTATGTGTGTTTGTGTGTTTGTATGTGTTTGTATGTGTGTATGTGCGTATGTTTGTATGCATGTGTGTATGTTTGTGTGTGTTTGTGTGTATGTGTGTATGTGTATGTGTCTGTTTGTATGTGTGTATGTTTGTATGTATATATGTATCTGTGTATGTGTATGTGTTTGTTTGTATGTGTATGTGTGTGTTTGTGTGTGTATGTGTATGTGTTTGTTTGTATGTGTGTGTATGTGTTTATGTGTATGTGTCTGTTTGTATGTGTGTATGTTTGTATGTATAATATATGTATGTGTGTATGTGTATGTGTTTGTTTGTATGTGTTTGTGTATGTGTGTGTATGTGTGTGTGTGTTTGTGTGTATGTGTTTATGTGTATGTGTTTGTTTGAATGTGTGTGTGTTTGTGTGTCAGACATTATGCCGGACACAAAGACTCACGGTATTTTTCTTCCCCTGCCGGCCATCTTGAACCTCCTAGTCTCCGATAGGCTGGGATGTTTTTGTCTTTCTGGAGAAATAAAGACAAGTATTGGAATCATTGGATATGAGTAGGAAAGTGACAGAAGACAATATAGATAGAATGCGGTTGGCCAAGGAGTTCACAACATTGCCATCCGGAAGTATAACGGACCAACACACAAACTCTGTGTAACCATGAACTTTTATAGATAGTATGCAGATGACGTCACTCAGGCCTTTGTTATTGTTTTTGCCATCCGCGTTTGTGAGTTGTTCTCACTAAACTGTATTAACCAGACTATAAAAGTTCATGGTTACACAGAGTTTGTGTGTTGGTCCGTTATACTTCCGGATGGCAATGTTGTGAACTCCTTGGCCAAGCGCATTCTATCTATAGTCTGGTTAATACAGTTTAGTGAGAACAACTCACAAACGCGGATGGCAAAAATAAACACAAAGGCCTGAGTGACGTCATCTGCATACTATCTATAGAGAATAAACATTTCGCGGAGGCGATGGGGGATCGAACTGGTACGACAACTCCGCCTGGCTGGGGAGAGCGTGACTCTATCGAAGTCACAGGTTCAACACACACAAACCCCGCGAGGTTAGTTGGCCAGCATTTTAGCTTCATCGCCAATATTCTCAACACAAACATGTAACATAGAAACGATTGAGACATTGAGTATGCTCCGGTATGTGGGGTGAATTTTTAATTCAGAAAAGTGAGTGGAGCAGGCTGTTGATAATGTTGATGACAACAAGAAACGAAGTGAGTAGGAAAGTGTCAGAAGACAACAGAGAATAACAATTTCCAAGCGGCGATGGGGGCTCGAACCCAGACCTTTTATTCTCTATTGTCTTCTGGCACTTTCCTACTCTCTTCATTTCTTGTTGTTATCATTGGACAGTTGTCATCCAGTGGTCAGAGTGGACCACGAGTGGCCCGCCGGATTTACTTCTGTGGTCTGATAAAAACAAATCATGTATCCAGTGGTCAGAGTGGACCACGAGTGGCCCGCCGGTCTTTACCTCTGTGGTCTGATAAAAACAAATCATTTATCCAGTGGTCAGAGTGAACCACGAGTGGCCCGCCGGATTTACCTCTGTGGTCTGATAAAACAAATCATGTATCCAGTGGTCAGAGGACCACGAGTGGCCCGCCGGTCTTTACCTCTGTGGTCTGATAAAAACAAATCATGTATCCAGTGGTCAGAGTGGGCCACGAGTGGCCCGCCGGACTTTACTTCTGTGGTCTGATAAAAACAAATCATGTATCCAGTGGTCAGAGTGGACCACGAGTGGCCCGCCGGATTTACCTCTGTGGTCTGATAAAGACAAATCATGTATCTCCGTCCTACTTGAAATGTTAGTCCGAAAACTCGTCTCTTCAATTTCAATTGACAAAAAAGACTTTCATTTTGACAAAAACGGCGTGAAGTCTCAGGTTTGAAAGTTGTCGCCGAAATGTAACTCATTTTAATCAATAGATTTTTGGAGGAAAGTATTGGACTGGAACCCTCAGGGCAGAAGATCAAGGGGAAGGCCACGAGGAACATGGAGAAGAATTAAATAAGCTGATATACAGAGAAGTGGTAAGACCTGGAATGAGATAAAAATGATAGCTCAGGACAGAGAAGGATGGAAAATGTTTGTCTGTGGCCTATAGATAGAATGCGCTTGGCCAAGGAGTTCACAACATTGCCATCCGGAAGTATAACGGACCAACACACAAACTCTGTGTAACCATGAACTTTTCTTCTTCTTCTAGGTTCCATGCCTGGTCCAGGCTTCGGATACTGCATGAATTATCTCTCTCCATTCCTCCCTGTCTCTTGCTTTTTCAAACAGCTCTTGGATTGTTAGGTTGGTGAAGCCCTTCAGTTGGTCTATGAGTGTTTTTCTTTGTCTCCCCCGGGCGCGTTTACCAGGTATTTTCCACAACTTGCCAGGTATTCATTCTTATCTTTCCTTACTATGTGTCCGAAAAAGGATAGTTGTCGATCCGCTATTAAGGGCATTAGTTTCCTTTGTTGGTATGTTTGTTTTAGCACTTCTTCGTTCGTTTTGTGTGCAGTATACGATATTCTCTGCATCCTTCTCAAACACCACATTTCAAAAGCTTCAATGTTCTTTTGTGTTTCTGCATTTGTAGTCCAGCTTTCGCATCCGTATAACATATTGGCCACACGTAGCACTTCAAGACTCGGAATCTAATCCCGAACGACATCTGTTTGTTTTTCAAAATGTTTCCGAGCTCCATGAAGGCCTGTTTGGCATGAACTTTTATAGTCTGGTTAATACAGTTTAGTGAGAACAACTCACAAACGCGGATGGCAAAAACAATAACAAAGGCCTGAGTGACGTCATCTGCATACTATCTATACCCTGACCCAGGGTGAAAAAGGCAATGATGATGATTTTTGGAGGACGAGTTTTTCTGGCCCCAAATTTTGAATACGTGTGTTTTTGGGGTTTTTTTTCCCTACCTTCTGGTGAACATTATTCTCTATTAGAGAGAGAGAGAGAGAGAGAGAGAGAGAGAGAGAGAGAGAGAGAGAGAGAGAGAAAGAGAGGGGGGAGGGAAAGAGAGATAGAGGGAAGAGAGAGCGGGAGAGAGAGATAGAGAGAGAGGGAGAGAGAAATAGAGAGAGAGTGGGGGGGGGGGGGGGAGAGAACATCTCAATTCACACTTCTCACGAGTGGAATACTCGTCACCTACATCTGCCTAAAACATCGCCATTTACAAGATAACAGCACTAAGAACATCATCATCATCATCATCATCATCATCGTCGTCGTCATCATCATCATAATCCTCATCATCGTCATCATCATCATCATCACCGCCATCATTTTCATCATCATCATCATCATCATCATCATCATCATCATCATCATCATCATCATCATCATCATCATCATCACCGCCATCATCATCTTCATCATCACCATCATCATCATCACCATCATCACCATCATCATTACACATTAAGACTGCACCATCAACCTTTCACACAACAGACTTCAGGTTACCACCAGTACACAAGACACACAAGAATTTATCACGTTCATATTATCATAGCAATGGGATGGGCCTCTCTCTCTCTCTCTCTCTCTCTCTCTCTCTCTCTCTCTGTGTGTCTCTCTCTCTCTCTCTCATTTTTCTCTCCCCCCCCTCTCTCTCTCTCCGTGTGCGTGCGTGTGTGTGTGTGTGTGTGTGTGTGTGTGTGCGTGTGTGTGTGCGTGTGGTGCAGGGCCAGCCATATACGATAACTCTTTTTGTGATTTCCTTTTGGAAGTGGTTATTCAGTATCAGATACTGAATAGTGCTTTGCCACTATTCAGTATCCATAAGGAACTCTTTTTTATAGAGAGAGTGAAAAGTGTGACAATCTCGGTTGAACTGCTGACCTACTTCCAGATTGAACATGTGCAGTAACTGACAGCCCGATTCAAAGTTGTAAAAATATTTTGATCGAAATTTTTAAATTTCTGCTATCGTGCAATTAACAGAGTTCAAAATATCAAAATAAGAGAGGCAGTCAAATACATTTTTTAATGTCTGAATACACATGATTAAATTTCTCTAGAAGTTCAGTGACACCATGGCATGGTGCATATAAGCTGTTTGACTCTGAGCTTAAGGTTCGAGAGTTCAAATCCCGGTAAGGGTAACTTTTTTTTTTTTTTTTCCCAATATTTTTTAAAAATTCCTTCTGTCTTTTTATATTTTTAAAACTTTTGTTTTAATAATTTTATTTGCTTGAAATATACTTTAATGTTGATATTATACTATTGTTCTTTTATTATTATTATTATTATTATTATTATTATTATTATTATTATTATTATTATTATTATTATTATTATTATTATTATAAAAGTAATTAATTTTTATTAAGAAACCCGCCGAAACCCAGTCCCAGGTTCACTCCCCACTGGTGTACACTTCTCTGAGTCCCATATTCACTCCCACAGCTGCACTCTTCCCATAACTTTGTCAGGTTTCGGAAAAAAACACCGTATTATAGTGCAAAACCACTATTCAGTGTCAGATACTGAATAGTGCAAAACCGCTATTCAGTATCTGATACTGAATAGTGCAAAACCACTATTCAGTATCAGATACTGAATAGTGCAAAACCACTATTCAGTATCAGATACTGAATAGTGCTAGCCTTTCCTT
>NC_088371.1:3723952-3798952 GCF_034508935.2 Berghia stephanieae | reverse complement strand
CAACATAACGACACAAGAAAAATAACAAACAATATCAAAATCCACAATAAAATGTTTCAGAACTGTTGCGTATATTTATGGCACAACGAAGCTGTCAAAAAATGAAGTTAGAGAATGTGTGTAATCATGTATTATAATAACCTGTAATGTGTTTTCCAACCACCACATCATCTACTACTACAACCACCACCACAATATCATCACTAACACTACTACTACAACCACCAGCCCCACATCATTATCACTACCACTACTACTACACCACCACCAGCACATCATCATCACTACCACTACTACAATCACCACAACCACATCGTCATCACTACCACTACTACTGCAACCACCACCACCATATCATCATTACCTCTACTACCACAACCACCACCACCACTACTACTACAACCACCACCACATCACTACCTCAACTACTACAACACCACCACAATAGCATCACTACCACTACTACTACAACCACCACAACCACATCGTCATCACGACCACTACTACTACAACCACCACCATATCATTACCATTACCACTACTACTGCAACCACCACTACCACCATATCATCACCATTACAACTACTACTACAACCACCACAACCACATCATCATCACTACCACTACTACTACAACCACCACCACATCATCATCACTATCACTACTACTACAACTACAACCACCACCACATTATCATCACTACCACTACTACTACTGCAACCACCACCACCATATCATCATCACTGAAATATATATATTTTTTTAATTGAGCTTTATATAGTGCAATATCTACTAAATGTGCTCAAAGCGCTTTACAAGGGGTCCCTGGTCAACATTTAACATGTAGAACGGGACATGACGCCTGTTAGGCGATATTACAATTTTTCGGACAAAGACAACTCTGTTAACGGCCAGGTACTCATTTTACACCTGAGTACGGTGAGAGAATGTGAGTAAAGAGCCTTTTCCAAGGACTCAACTATGCGCCGAGCGCGAGGCTCGAACCCAGGACCTTCCGATCCGGAAGCGAGTGTCATACTACTAGACCACATAGCCGCATCATTACCACTACTACTACAAACACCACCACCACATCATCATCACGACCACTACTACTACAACCACCACCACCACCATATCATTACCATTACCACTACTACTACAACCACCACCACATCATCATCACTACCACTACTACTACAACTACAATCATCACCACCACCACATCATCATCACTATTACTACTACAACTACAACCACCACCAACACCACATCACCTCACTAACACTCAGTACTACAATCACTACCATTAGGTTTTGGAGCTTTACTTCATTTGAAATAAGGAAACTTCGGAATTGTATTTGGCATTGTGTTTATATATCATAATATAATTCTAATCAGTTATCTATTTAGAACTAGATACTATACAATATGTATGCCAAATACCACCCCAATTCCCCTTTCTTGTGTGCGGGAATTCCTCTTTCGGCATTGAAATTGAATGTGAGAGAGTCATCACTACACACATAAACAACAGAAACAATTTAAAAACAAGACTATGACACGCAACCACTCACACACGAGGCTATACTATTTATCCTTTTCTCTATATAGAATAGGACAAGACAAACAATAGCTTGACTCTCGCTACACTTCGCATTGATGTTTGTCGTCTCACGAGTTCAACTCTCGGTCGACCTGTCAATATTCCTTTTTGCCTCGGACGTAATCATTAATAGAATGTTGTGTGGTTTTGACCGTGAAGAAAACCTTAAGAAGTCACATTTATATCATTTTAGAGAGATCGTTTTGAATAATTTTGAGTTAAACGAGCGAGCAGCAACTTGTTTTCATGAACGGCCGATCAGCGCTTGTTTACTATAGTAACGCGATTGCCAGCCAACATCAAAATGGCGGATATTTTTCTCATCGAGGCCGCTGGTTGGTTAGCCAATAAGAGCACCGTACGGTTTCCATTGGGTAAATTCCTTGGTAGAAGCAGTAGAAGCTGACTTTTCTTGTACTCGTACCTAAGAATTAAACGGTTGATTCCTTGACTTGTACATAGTTATCTTAATTCATCGAAAATTTCATAGCCCGAGACATTGGCGCTAAACACTATTACCAGATTGAAGATTCTCACTAGACATATTTTGGCTCTTTTCGGAGAAAGGAAATTCTGGATACTTTTACAACTGGTTACAAACTTCCTTTAAATAAGGCACTATATAATATGCTATGTAAAAATAATAAAGCACGGGAAACGAGATAAAAAGAAACCTTGTAAAACATTTTATAATCATCAGAGGGCGATTTGGAGGAACCAGCTGATATCTCTTTGAAAGTGTGTATCAGGTTGTCGTGTGGACCCGCAAAGGAATAGAGACAGCAGCTATGACCAGAAACGAGATAAAGAAGTTGAGGTCGCATAAATAAGGATATCAAGATGGTCATTTTGCTGGAAAAGAAAAGATAAAGTGAGCAATTAACTGATTTGAGGGTTGACTGAAGTGAGGAATGCAACAATAAAGAGGCTAGAAGATAGAGTGAAATGGTTCGGACATGTTAAGAGACGACAGAGGGAATATTTGGGAAATAAAATATGAGATAGAATTAGCGGTAAAGAGAAAACAGGGACGCCCAAAGACTAGATGGTCGGATAAGGTAAAGGACGATATGTGAGAATTGGGTCTTGAGGAAGATGATGCTATGAACCGAGATGAATGGAGAAGTGACATTCATTATGGCAATCCTGCAGCAAGCGGGATAAGCTGGAAGAAGAAGAGGAAGTCTAGAGACCAAAGTAGCATAATTTGATGGGACATCATTTTGGTCTCTTAATTTTTTATTTGGTTGTGTAGGAAAATATTTGTGGTGAAACGTATGAAAGTCGTGGGATGTTTGATGCAGTTGCGTTCATTTGTTGTGGGATGAATGTTGTTGACATTGAGGTCTGAAGCCTTTATGATAACGAATACTGCTCCTTATTTTCCTAATCTTAATTGTTTGAGCATTTATATAAAACATTTTCCACTTATTGTGCTCAAAACTCTTTACAAGGGGCCTCTAGCCAACACTTTACTTGTAGGACGAGACATGACGCCTATTTGGCGATATTATAATTATTTTCGACGGGGGCAGTGCTGTTAATTATTAGGTACTGATTTTAAACTTGAATATAGTGATCAAATGTGAGTAAAAAGTCTTTCCCAAGGACTCATAAATACACCGCTCAGAGCGAGACTCGAACCAGGGACCTACCCATTCATAAGTGAGTTTCATACCACAAGACCATAATCCACATTTAATCGTTTTTTCATTTTAATTTAACGTGCATCGGCAAGCCCTTAGAAAGACTCTTCCACAAAAATAAATAAACGAATAAATATATAAGATTTGAGTGTGATCGGATGGAAATAGTTATGGTCCCCTTTAAATATTTGGCTCTATTTTTCAAAAAAATCAGCAACATGGCGGTAAAACCAAGCTCTAAAATCTAAACACTAAACAAAGTCCCAAGTGACCGACTGAACTGACTAAACAGCTTACTTAATTAGAATTTAGACCGTCGAGTATCGTGATTATGATATGAAAAGTTGATTGTATCTCCCACAGCACGCAGAATAAACATCACGTGAAGTAGATTAAGACAGTGAGTTATTGTTTTGTTAGGAAATTGTGTCCTTAAAATATACGGACACAGTGAGTTAAAGTCAAATCCAGCAGACGATATGCACTTCGTCATTGCCACACTCGCACAACTTTCCACTTTACCTTTTTTTTCTTTTTTTTTTTTTTTCAATCTCGATTCGTTTGTCTGGTAAAATTATCGTATTATAGCAGTTATTTATGAATAAGATTCTTCTTCGATATTGAACATGAAGAATCTAGGTACTTACCTACCGTATGGAAATCCTGTCACTCACAGACCCTCAGTCACTTCTTATCAGTGTGAGTGTGAGTCAGTCTTCTATTTCTAGTTCTAGAGACGAAGAGTGAAGAGAAGACGAAAATGTCAGTGAATCACAATGTCAACCCATCGCATGTTGAGATTTTGATTCAATTCATTTCAACCTAGGCTACCACCATTCCCACATCTCTTGCTGTCACAATATAATATCTAATTCATGTTTCAATTTTAAGGCCACAAATGATCAAATGATCAAGACCAAGACATTGTAATTAGCGAGTCCACGTCAAGTCTGTGATATAAAAATGGACGTGGAGCTTCAAGCTACGTGTAGTGCTTTGGGATATTTGGAAGGCAACGTTTATGTCAAAGAGCCAGATTGTCTTGGTAAGTCAGACTTAAGAAAAGCCTGTTTTAATTTAAATTAACGGACATCCCTATCTAAACTAAACTCTGATTTCCAAGAAAAAGGTTATTAGTTAGTAGTTTCTTATGGTTACACCTCCAAGTGAACCGTTTCACTCCAGTCCAGGTATTTTTGTCCTCCTTGATGGACGGTATCATAGCCCCCTGGCATGGCTGTGGACGGGCAGTGCAGGACCAAGTGGTCCATATCTTGTTTGGCACCACCACATGCTGTGCACTTGGGCGAATCTCGGTATCCCCAGCGGTACAGGTTTGTCGCTGTCCTGCCTTGTCGGGATCTGATCCTGTTTGCATGTACCCACTGCTTTCTTGTCAGCTCGTGGAATCCCGGCAGTGGTTGGATAGAGGGGTAGTTGATTATTTCAAAAAGGTTATTATTAATAACAGACATGTCTGTTAAAAATTTAATTTTTATTGAGCTTTTTGTAAGTTATCTCTCTGTTCAGTTATGCACTGTATTATGTTTTGTTTATGTATTATATATGATTTGTAAACATTTGAGTGTATTCCTCTTATTAGGGACATGTGCTTATGTCTGGATGAGACTTTTTAGCTGATCTCAAACTAAGTATACTGATGCTGATAAAGTGCACTTGGAATCTACATCTGTTCCCTATTTGAACCAATTCCCCTTTGTTTGCCTTATTCTTGGATGTTTTAATTGTAATTCTAGAACTTTTTACTATCCAATTTTCTTCCTTTTTACTGGTGCTGATATGACCTTGATGTGTTGCAAGCGCCGTAAAACCCTTTAAAAAACAAACAACAACAGCAGTGTCAAGGCATCACTTCTATCCTGAATTCCAACAAGTGAATGAATGGAAGACACATCAATCCCGTCTTACCATCAATTAGAATATAGAAAATAAGATATATGTAGGAAGAAATTGTAGCATGAAATTAATAAAAGTAAATAATTTTTAAAAATCATGGACACGTTTATCTTATATTGTGACACATTCGTATGAGAGGGCATGAAATGATTATAGTTCTGTTGTCCTTCAGAGCTATAAGACATTCGGAGCAGAGATTTTCCTGCTTTCTAAAGTGCTAAATGAACAACAGCAGTTGTTTGCTATCCTTTGAAGAGGATGCTGGTCTATAGCTAAATACTTTCCACCAGATTTATCAGACCCAGCTACCCAATGACCTCTGGTGGACAGGGGGATCAATAAAAATCTTAAATCTGTCAGGGATCAATCCCTTTTCATTTTGGTGTGGATCAAGTACTCTATGAATTGACCTATCGGGACCTCAACCGTTTGTTTATCCAGACAGGAAATGGAATGTCAAAATCAATTTTATTTTTATCTCAACCAGAGACAGTCAGGGATTTGATTCGGTTCCTTCGTCGAGACACAGACACTTGTGACATTCGTCGGCAGCTTGGCCATGCTAAGATTGTCCAGAATGATCTCATTCCATTGTTTAAAGGTTACCACAAGGACAAGACATTGTTTGAGACAGTTGTCAAGTAAGTGGTTTGCCTGGGGGGCCATTCCATGTCAAGTGGACCAAATTTTCGGAAATTGGGAACCACACCCCTTTTGATTTTCCTCAAACTTGGCTCAATTGAAGATGCTTATGAGTCATGAAGAAAACCAATTTTTCAGTTCAGAATATGGATATTTGAATTTTTAACAATTTTTAAAAAATTTTGTCTCAAAACGTGTCAAAATCAAATTTGCTTGTGGGTCCATTTTTGAGAGGCTATAACTTTTTTATTAATCAAGTTAACTCTCTCAGATTTGGTAATCCTGTACAACTTTTAGCATAGATTACAGGTATTTAAAGGAAAATGAAAATATTTATCAACTTTTTGAGTTATCTGCCCTTGAATATGGCTCCCCATGCTGTTCGGCAAAAAAATGAATTTTTTCAATATTTTTTTTCAGGACTTTAATCTTTCATTTTTGGTCATTGATGATTTGTATCTCAATAAATAACATATGTCCAACATAATATATCAAAAATCTGGGTCTGGTACTATAATTTTTCGAACAATAACGCATAGCGTAATGCGACGTGCACCAAAATCGCAAATTTTTGTCAACTTTAAGGCTCAAAACGGTCAAAGATGTCGGCTGGGATTTTTTTCAAAATTCGATATTTTGTGCAGATACACTATTTCTATAAGCACATGGAAGCTTTCCTTGTATTTTGAGGTGCTTCATGGTAAAAATCACCTGCAAAGAACCTAAGTATTTCAACTTTAAGTTACAAAGGGGCATAACTCAATAAATTATTTAAACCCCCAAAATCAACTTATAGTACACTGCACAGATAACAAACAAAGCTTAAAATGTTTGGCTTCTAACAAACTCTTAAAAGCTAATAAATTCTGTAATGTATTAAGAAATTAATGATGAATGAATGAATGTACGAATGACGAGTCACTTTTGTAACTCTTGTGACTGTATGGAAACCTTTGGTGAAAAGAGCAACGTCTTCCGTTGTAAATAGAAAACGAATAAGCTGTGTTTCGTGTTCCATTGATTTATATCTCTTTTTATCATCACCATCTTACCAAAAATACAACAAATTCAATGCTTTCAGTTTATTTATTTTTGAAAAAAGTGCGAAATAATGCATTAACAGTTCAATAATTGTGGGCTACACACTCATTCAGAAATATCAGGATGGCATGAATGGAAAAAAAAATTATCCAGCTCCTTTAGATTTATCATTTTGTGTGCTGGAATGTTCTCCCATTAAAAATAGCTTGTAAAAGAAGTGAGAAAGTTAAAGGAGAAAGGACTTTTTGCCGAACCCGATTCTAAAAGAGGTAAAAGAACAGCAGATGAGATTAAAGGAAAGGTAATTGAATTTTTATAACGACAATGAATATTTGCGACTGTGTCCTGGAAAGAAAGACTATGTTTCAGTCACAATTGATGGGGAAAAAACTAAAGTGCAAAAGCGTGTGATACTTGTTAATTTGAATGAACTGCATGCTGAAGTTTTTAAATAGTACCTACCCTCAATATGATATTGGTTTATCAAAATTCTGTGAATTTAGACCCGATGGTGCATTACTATGGGACCATAAGGAACGCATTCAGTTTGTGTTTGGGAAATGCATCAAAATTCAAAATTAATCATATATAGCTGTACCTAGGGATAAATTCACTAATCTGAATAACTAAATAAAACTGTGTAATATTGAAAATCCAGAATGTATGCTTCGTCGTTGTGAAACATGTGCAACAGACAATCTGAAAGGAAATCTTTCATTTTGTGGCCAATATAGATGTGACTGTCAAGATGCATTAATTTGATTAGAACATCAGAATTTTCCTCAGAGAGGTCAACTACAGTTACTATATTCCACTTTCATTCCTGATCATAAATCGCTGTAGCATACATACATGCCAACTCGAAAAAAAAATTTGGTTGACATCCTTACTCATACTCATATCAAGAAATGAATTGCTAGTGCCATGATCCACAAAAATTCTACTAAAAGATAGTTTTTAAATAGATATTGGTCTAAAGCAACACTGATGACTCTGTGTTCCAAGAATTCTCTGTGCTAATTCAAAACATGGAGTGGGGTTATAGAATTAGCTTCCACGTCTTTAGAAGTAGAAGTCTCATATGCAAATCTTATGCCATGTATGTCGCAAGAGCACCATTCACAAAGTTGTTTTGGGCATAAGATCTGGTTGTCATATAGAGCTTGTAGACTTGTTCAAAGTGCTAATGGTTTCACAGTTCTCCTAATTCTATCACAAGGCGATTTTTCCGTGGATTGTTGCAAAAAAGTGACATTCCGCATGCAATCCCAAATCATCATGATGATGACATTATTTTGAAAATGTTTATAGTTTATATATTGTGATGCTGCTCCATCACTGAAGTAAATCACTTTATTTTTATGCTAGGGAGAGATGACTTCAAATGTCCCACCATCTGTCTCATAATTGTGTGCACTGGTGCAATGTCATGTGATAAATAGTCACTAGCGATAAAAATACTAATATGATTTAATTTTCCATTCTCCCAGTAATACAACAGAAGGATGAGGTGTCAATTGTGTATTGTCTCAATGACGCCCTGGACAGTATCTTGAATGATAAAAGAATAACTTTCAGCAAAACCTAATAGAACTATGGCTATGGTATTATCACTCAGGGTGTCTTTCACATGGTTTAGACATGCAGCTTGAGACTGTGCAATAAAACAATGTGGTCTAAGGTCATGAATTGTTTTGCAGATTTTATCAGTAATATTTTCAACAGTATCTTCCAGTATTAATAAAGTAGCTCTGTCAGTATGCACCACTGTTTGAATGTAAGCATATCACTGAGATCAAGATCATATTGAGAAAAGAGATTATTAAGAAATGCTTTCAGATTGTCTGTTCCAGGACATTTTTCACAACGATGAACTATACATTCTGGATTTTCAATATTGCACACTATTTGACGTAATTATTCAGATTAGTTAAATTGATCCAGAGGAACAGCTTTGAATTTTGATGCATTCCTTTTGGTCCTACAGCAATATACCATTTGGGCCTGAGTTCACAGAATTTTGATGCATTTCCACTAACAAAAGCTGGATGCATTCCTTTTGGTCCTACAGCAATATACCATTTGGGCCTGAGTTCACAGAATTTTGATGCATTTCCACTGACAAAAGCTGGATGCATTCCTTTTGGTCCTACAGCAATATACCATTTGGGCCTGAGTTCACAGAATTTTGATGCATTTCCACTAACAAAAGCTGGATGCATTCCTTTTGGTCCTACAGCAATATACCATTTGGGCCTGAGTTCACAGAATTTTGATGCATTTCCACTGACAAAAGCTGGATGCATTCCTTTTGGTCCTACAGCAATATACCATTTGGGCCTGAGTTCACAGAATTTTGATGCATTTCCACTAACAAAAGCTGGATGCATTCCTTTTGGTCCTACAGCAATATACCATTTGGGCCTGAGTTCACAGAATTTTGATGCATTTCCACTGACAAAAGCTGGATGCATTCCTTTTGGTCCTACAGCAATATACCATTTGGGCCTGAGTTCACAGAATTTTGATGCATTTCCACTGACAAAAGCTGGATGCATTCCTTTTGGTCCTACAGCAATATACCATTTGGGCCTGAGTTCACAGAATTTTGATGCATTTCACTAACAAAAGCTGGATGCATTCCTTTTGGTCCTACAGCAATATACCATTTGGGCCTGAGTTCACAGAATTTTGATGCATTTCACTAACAAAAGCTGGATGCATTCCTTTTGGTCCTACAGCAATATACCATTTGGGCCTGAGTTCACAGAATTTTGATGCATTTCACTAACAAAAGCTGGATGCATTCCTTTTGGTCCTACAGCAATATACCATTTGGGCCTGAGTTCACAGAATTTTGATGCATTTCACTAACAAAAGCTGGATGCATTCCTTTTGGTCCTACAGCAATATACCATTTGGGCCTGAGTTCACAGAATTTTGATGCATTTCCACTAACAAAAGCTGGATGCATTCCTTTTGGTCCTACAGCAATATACCATTTGGGCCTGAGTTCACAGAATTTTGATGCATTTCCACTGACAAAAGCTGGATGCATTCCTTTTGGTCCTACAGCAATATACCATTTGGGCCTGAGTTCACAGAATTTTGATGCATTTCCACTGACAAAAGCTGGATGCATTCCTTTTGGTCCTACAGCAATATACCATTTGGGCCTGAGTTCACAGAATTTTGATAAACCAATATTACATTGAGTTATTGAGGGTACTTTTTAAAAGGTTGTGCATGTAGTTCATTCAATTTAACAAGTATCAAACACTTTTGCACTTCAGTTTTTTTCTCCATGAATTGTGACTGAAACACAGTCTTCCTTTCCAGGACACAGCCGCAAATATTCATTGTTGTTATAAAAATTCAATTACCTTTTCTTTAATCTCATCTGTTATTCTTTTACCTCTTTTAGAGTCAGGTTCGGCAAAAAGTCATTTTTCTTCTTTAATTTTGTCTCTTTTTTTTACAAACTATTATTAACTGGAGAACATTCCAGCACACAAAATGATAAATCTAAAGGAGCTGGATAATTTTTTTCCATTCATGCCACCCTGATATATCTGCATGAGTGTGTAGTCTCCAATTATTGAACTGTTAATGCATTATTTCGCACTTTTTTCAAAAATAAATTAACTGAAAGCATTGAATTTATTAGTTTTTAAGAGTTTGTTAAAAGCCAAACATTTTAAGCTTGGTTTGTTATCTGTGCAGTGTACTATAAGTTGATTTTGGGGGTTTAAATAATTTGAGTTATGCCCCTTTGTAACTTAAAGTTGAAATACTTAGCTTCTTTGCAGGTGATTTTTACCATGAAGCACCTCAAAATACAAGGAAAGCTTCCATGTGCTTATAGAAATAGTGTATCTGCACAAAATATCGAATTTTGAAAAAAATCCCAGCCGACATCTTTGACCGTTTTGAGCCTTAAAGTTGACAAAAATTTGCGATTTTGGTGCACGTCGCATTACGCTATGCGTTATTGTTCGAAAAATTATAGTACCAGACCCAGATTTTTGATATATTATGTTGGACCATATGTTATTTATTGAGATACAAATCATCAATGACCAAAAATGAAAGATTAAAGTCCTGAAAAAAAATATTGAAAAAATTCATTTTTTTGCCGAACAGCATGGGGAGCCATATTCAAGGGCAGATAACTCAAAAAGTTGATAAATATTTTCATTTTCCTTTAAATACCTGTAATCTATGCTAAAAGTTGTACAGGGTTACCAAATCTGAGAGAGTTAACTTGATTAATAAAAAAGTTATAGCCTCGCAAAAATGGACCCACAAGCAAATTTGATTTTGACACGTTTTGAGACAAAATTTCAAAAAAATGTAAAAAATTCAAATATCCATATTCTGAACTGAAAATTTGGTTTTCTTCATGTCTCATAAGTATCTTCAATTGAGCCAAGTTTGAGGTAAATCAAAAGGGGTGTATTTCCCACCCTTGGTCCACTTGACGTGGAATGGCCCCTGGGTGTGTGTGTGTCTGTGTGGGGGGGGGGGGGGGGGGGTTCTTGTCTTGTTCAGAATGATCTCATTCTGTTGATTAAAGGATTTCACAAAGGCAAGACCTTGTTTGAGACAGTTGTCAAGTAAGTGGCTTGTATTGCCTGTACCAAAAAGCAGGTTAAAATCTTTTGGTGATCGCTCTTTTCATTGTTCTGGCCTTAACCTTTGGAATGCTCTACCACAATATATTGCCATTGGAGAAATCGAGAATATCTCAAGCTTAAATCTGATTTTATAACCCACATTTTCACAATTGATTTTACACCGTGCTCATTGTAATGTTTGTCTACTTTTATTTAGAGTATTTATTTTGTTTCCATGTTTGATTTTGAGTACATGTGCTTGGAACGTAATTCGTTATCTGTAAAACGCTTTGAGATGTTTGGTTCATGGAAAGCGCTCAACAATTGTCATTTATTATTATTATTATTAGGGGAGGGTGGGGGGGGGGGGGTGTTTGTTCAGAATGATCTCATTTCGTTGTTAAGCCAATTTTTAAAAAGCCATACTTTGGAAAGACACGCATTTCAAAATTTGGTCAGAAAACTTGTCCTTTGGATATTGATCGATTTCATTGAGCCTCATCTTGGCAAATGCTCTTAAACCTGGGACTTTAATGAAGACGTTGAAGTCCCAGGTTTGAGAGTGTTTGTCAAGATGAGGGTCATTTAAATCGTTTGATATGTGAAGGATGAGATTTTTGGCAAAATGTTGAATTGCGTGTCTTTCCAGATACGGCATTGAACAGGTTAAAGGATGATGAGGACAAGGTGTGGTTTGAGACAATTGGCAAGTAGGTAGCTTGGTTGGAAGGGACAGGGGGGGGGGGGGGTTATTCCTCTAGTTATCTGCTGATTCATTTACCTTTGAAGGAAATCCAAACAGAAATGGAAAATAACACGAAACGAAGGGAGTAGAAAAGTGCCAGAGGAAAATAGAGAATAAAAACTTTTTGGCAATGAGGATTCGAACCCACGACCCTATTGTTACGGCAATTTCACCTGGCAGCAAGAGGGACGCTGTACAATGGACACCATCCACCACTCCAGACCGGAGTGCCTGCTCCACTCAATATTCAGAAATGGAAATGATGAGAGAATAAGCTGCTCAAGGTGACAATTTGAAGATCGGATTTTTAGAAAATAAACGCTTCTTTTTTTTCTTTTTTTTTTTCTTTTTTGGTATTTTTGAAGTTTGATATTTTTTCTCTCCAAGTTGACTTTTTATTATTTTTCCAATCTTAGACTTCTGGTCAATCTGACCCAACCAGTGACCGCTTGTTTCAACAACCAAATACCGGATGAAAAAACTTTGAGGAATTTTTGTCTAGAGATTGAAACTCATTTACAGGACACCAAGGAGGTGAGTGGTCAGATCTGATAGGTTGAAATAGCATGTGGACCTGGTCATTGTTCCAGGTGCTGATATAACCTTAGAATAAGCAGAAAAATAAAATTCTCTTTATTCATCCCCAAGTGGAAATTTTCCGTTCAGGGCCTATTCCAAGGGAAGAATAACCAAGGCATCAGTCACAGTGCAGTGCTGTAACGTAAACAAGGTGACTTGCTCAAGGCCACTGGCAGGTAGTTTGAATCTGGTATCTTGAGGATTTGAAATCAAGACCTTATTGCTGAGCCACCCTGCCCGTTGTATAGAAATTCTTGTTTCCAGACGGGTGACGATATGTGGGGAAACGTCAGCCCTGGAGTTTTGTCCTTGGGTAATGGTCAAAAACTTACTGTTGGAAATAGGTACTTGGCTTTATGTTTCTAGGGATATTTTAAAGATTACTGTTACAAAAAAAGGGTGCTAAACGGGTGATGTGTACTGTATTGAATGGAAATATGGCCAGCTGGAGGAATAAATGAAGTATTGTTCATTATTATTATTACTTGATATAATGTCGGTATCCACAAATAGTATTCACACGTGCTTTACAATTGTTTTCTGTTATGAGATAAGTACATTCATTCGACGACAAAATCACAACAACAATCAGTCATGTCTTACAGTGAGGTAGATGTATGTTTTCCCATATGACCACTCCTGTAAAGACTGATTGCCTAAATAAGCTCAGAAGACACCAGCAAAGCATCATCTTTCAACTAAGAACACAACACATACCGCTCAACAACCATTTAAGCAAAATTACAAAAGACACATCCCCTTCCTGCCCCCTATGTCAACACCCCAATGAAACAGTAACACACCAGTTGCTTGAATGTCAACCACTTGAAGACCTGAGATGCACATTCCTCCCACCAAATCCAAGCATCAGTAAAACACTTTATAGTCACCTGGAACAACTACAAAAGACATCTAACTTCTACGTCATGGCACAAGACCGAAGGGCTAGAACTCAGGTGGTCGCTAGTTCGGATAAGTAAGTAAGTAAGTCTTACAGTGAATGACACAATCAGTCGGACGGTGAAAAGGTTTGAACTGAGATATTGCCAAGTTTAGTTAGAAGGTCAATTTTTATCCAAAATGAGTTCTTTTCATAATTGATTAAATTAATCAACCCTTTTGAACATCTTTGGGAAATATTTAATTTCACTTCTAAATATTTTTTACAGCTAGTCAAGTTGAAAGAGTATGAAATTTGAGAAAAGTTGCTGGGTATAGACCGGTAAATTCTCAGTCAATTAACTGAAATCAGTCAATTCGTCAAATTCAAATATTTTTAAAAAGGGAAGAAAGAATTGAATAAAGAAAAAATTCATGAATTGTAGTCGAATGACTGTAAAGTTAATTAGGAATGTTCCTCAGCGCTACGCATAGCTCATGGGCCGTTTATATTAACGATGGATATATTGCCAAGGCTAAGCGACGCTTTTTAGAATTGCCGTGTCGGAACACACCCCAGTGTATTTTCACACAGCCTTCGTGAAATTATTTTTTCACTTTCCAAACCTGTCGTAGCCAATTTTAACTGAGCCGCCGAGGGATAAATTTCACTGTTTCGTCTAAGCCAAAATTGACCACATTTACTTGAAGGACAGGAAAAGTATGAAAAGAAAAATTCGAACACCGGAAGTTCGTTATGTAGACACCTTCAAATCGAAAGTTAAATGATTACTACAAGCACATCTCGATTGCCTCATGTTGTAAACAAACTGGTTGACCATTTCTAAGTTTCTTCACTGATTGGGTACCTAATTATAAGGAACAATGGTAATTAGCCTAATTAATTCCCGCGCAAATTAGTTTTCTGCCATTGCTTTGCTCAAGTGAGCTAGCTGTTTACTTTTCATTTTGATTCTTTGGATTTTACAGCTACGACGAATTACGAAGAAGAGTTTCAGTTTCAGTCAATTTTTATAGAGCTCATTTACAGGTCTATGGATACCTTTCCCATACATCTGACCATAAATTCATGAAAAATCACCCGATTTACTTCAAATAAAGATTAAAATGCTCTGGTGAGCATATTCTTTCTGAAAATGCAAAAAAGGCAAACCCAAAATTTTCACATTCCGACTGATTATGTCATGCACTGACGCATATACAGTTCAAAGTTCACTGTATAATGCATAGAGCATGATGGGACTGTGCCAAAGAAATGTTCCTATTTGTTATCATCAAATTTTATTTATCTATTCATTATAAATCTTTCCTTTGATTTATTTATCTCTATTTATTCTCACGTTTTTTGTTGTTGTATTTTTAAAATGTAATTTTCAGGCATTTGTGGACGATGAATTGTTTGGTGTCCTGGCCGACAAGATAAAAGACATCCTCAAACTGGTAGGTTGTGTCAATGTGATGTGTCAAGTGTCTGTCTTGGATTTGTGTCAATGTGAGTGTCAAGTGTCCGTATTGGATATGTGTCAATGTGAGTGTCAAGTGTCTGTCTTGGATTTGTGTCAATGTGAGTGTCAAGTGTCTGTATTGGATTTGTGTCAATGTGAGTGTCAAGTGTCTGTCTTGGATTTGTGTCAATGTGAGTGTCAAGTGTCTGTCTTGGATTTGTGTCAATGTGAGTGTCAAGTGTCTGTATTGGATTTGTGTCAATGTGAGTGTCAAGTGTCCGTGTTGGATATGTGTCAATGTGATGTGTCAAGTGTCTGTCTTGGATTTGTGTCAATGTGATGTGTCAAGTGTCTGTATTGGATTTTTGTCAATGTGATGTGTCAAGTGTCTGTCTTGGATTTGTGTCAATGTGAGTGTCAAGTGTCTGTATTGGATTTGTGTCAATGTGATGTGTCAAGTGTCTGTCTTGGATTTGAGATTCAAGGCATGCTAGATAACATAAAAACAGAATAATAATATTGTCTTTATTCCCATTTTCCTTTGGGTCTATTCTAAAAGAAGACTTTAATATCTCAGGCATCAGTCGAGTTTCAGCGTTGCAAAGTGAGAAAGGATGAGATCTGTCTGTCCAAATAGTCCTTCAAAGCCTTCTTAGGCAATATCACAATTTTTCTAGACAGAGACAACGCTGTTAATGACCAGGTTCTCATTTTACACCCGAGTACGATGAGACATTGTGTGTAAAGAGCCTTTTCCAGGGACTCAACTATGCACTGCTTAAAGTGGGACTCGAACCCTGAGAGAGTGTCTTACCCACTGGACCTCAAAGCTGCACTGGATTCAAGTATCTCAGAATGACTTTAAAATTTCCATATTTATTGCCATGCTTTGTTCTGATCAAACTGGATTGTTTCTGACAGGAATGGGAGACGAGGCGAGAAGAAGATTACCTACAGCTGGAACGTCTGCTCATTTTGGTTCGAAATGTCCTCATGATTCCCCCGGACCCAGACAGAGAATTGGTAAGGGAGGTCACTCCTCTCTGGTATTTTTAGAATTGGTAAGGGAGGTCACTCCTCTCTGGTATTTTTAGAATTGGTAAGGGAGGTCACTCCTCTCTGGTATTTTTAGAATTGGTAAGGGAGGTCACTCCTCTCTGGTATTTTTAGAATTGGTAAGGGAGGTCACTCCTCTCTGGTATTTTTTAAAAACTTTGTGTTGATTTTAATTATTGGCAGGGTTATAGAAGCTTTTACTTCTTCCGCCTTTTCCTCTTCTTTTTATTTTTTCTTATTTTTCTTCCTTCTCCTTTTCCTCTTCTTCTGTTAGTCCAAAAAGAGCACCTAGTACAAAATTTTTGCTTGATAGGAAAATGAATGAAGCACAAGGAATGAGGCAAATGTGAATTAAACTGTTTACATAACAGCATAAGATTAAAAATATAAAGTGATTTATTAATAATATTATCAAGGAATCGTGAAACAAATGAGTAAGACAGCCTTACTGGTGGCATTGAAATCGAAGATAATACGACTCTTGGTCGTTCAAAGTTTTAAAACAATGCGTATAAAATGCATTCTTTGTTTCTAATCTAATATTATTTCACTTGTGAACGGTACGAAGCATTAAAGATTTTTTTGTCTAACATTGGTATGACATGTGGATAAGTTTTAATTTATCTCCTCCTGTAAACGTTTCACTAGAGAAAATTATTTTTCCCAGTGTTAATTTGAAGAGGCCTCATAATGTGACTGATGCTGTAAAACTCCTAAATGTCAACAAATATCATCTCCCACTTCAGAGATGGTTTTCATGTAAATAAATAAAAATTAAATTCCCTTTATTCATCCCAAGGGGAACTTTGTCTCTAGGGTCTATTCCAAGGGAAGACTGGAATAACCCAGCGTGTAGCGCTGCAAAGTGAGCTAGGGCTAGGTGACTTGCTCAAGGCCACACACTCAAGGGTAGTCGAACTCGGTAAATTTTGGGTAGGAAACAAAGACTGTATCGCTGAGCCACGCTGTCCCATGTCAGGGGTTCATTTAATGTTTTACAGGGATGGCCTTTATATGGCTATAGCCTTTGAAATGTTCATCTGACCTTGTTCAGTGTTGGTGAGTTGATTTGTTAAAAGAGGAAAGCATTGGTTGCTTCAAGGCAACAGTTCAGGGAAGCCTTCAGGGAGGATGAACCATTTTCTATGATTTAAGGGTGATGCCGTTTCATGAAGAGAAGCTTGCACGAAATGGTGTTCCTGACCTCCCATAGTGGGCAGGGAGGCGTTTACCATGTCTTCTATCTCCTATCTCGACATTGTCGCACGTTACCTTAATTTTGATTGTTTGTTTTTTTGTTTTTGTTTCCAGAGAACGGATGACGATGCCACGACCCATGACCAAATCTTGTGGTAAGACATTCCATCAGGTTGTCTGTCCTGTAACAACTAGTCACACTTTGGATGGGATTAAGTCATCACAGCTGATTCACACTTGTCTTTGGGTCTTGGTTCTCAAAGAAATCGGTGTCATCATCATCATCATCATCATCATCATCATCATCATCATCATCATCATCATCATCAACACTGACAATATTATTATTGTCATTACTATTATTATTAGTATTATTATTGTCATTATTTATTATTATTATTATTATTATTATTATTGTCATTATTATTATTATTATTATTATTATTATTATTATTTCGTTATTATTGTCATTTTATTATTAATATTATTGTTGTTAATATTTATTATTATTATTATTTATTATTATTATATTATTATTATTATTATTATTATTATTATTAATATTATTATTATTAATATTATTATTATTTATTTATTTATTTATTTTTGTAATCATTCAAATGTTTCTGTTTTGACACAGGGCATCTCACACAAGTGGCCTTGAAGATCTGATTCTTTACATTGCTAGTTCTGACCGGGAAAGGTCAAGGTTATGCATGCACGTGATGGAAATCATCTCTCTCATGTTCAGAGAACAGGTCAGTGCATGCTATTTTTAGACTTTCCACCATCAGTTGTAGAATTATTTCAGCAGTTCATATTATCAGTCTTGTTGGTTTATGAACAGATTTAATTTTTGAGTAACCAAATTCTGAATTTTTCAGCCCTAACTCATCTAAATATTGAATCCATACTGAAAAGCATAGCGGCCAAAATCAGGACTGTTCCGATTTGATAATCTAGAGAAAAATGTGGGGAGGGGGGGGGGGGGGGGGATTGGTCTATTTAAATCTATATAAGAATGCATTTCATTGGTTCAATGGTTTCGTTGAAGAAAAAAGAAAGGAAATTGAAATAAAAGAAATTGTTATCATTTGAAGTTTATGTTTTTTTAAACATTATAATTTGTTTATTGTTTCCTTTTTTTTGTTACTTTTTATTCCATTAATTAATTTTTCCGCAACAGGAAGTGGAAACACTGGCTTATGCCGGGGTTCAAAGGTCCATGACAGAAAAAGAAAAAGATCAACGGTAACTCTCTTCTTCATTTAGCAACAAGTATATTTTAACCTTCCCTTCTTTGTCATGTGACATCTCAAACTAAGTACACGGATAGTGTGCTCTTGGAATCACATCTTTTCCCTATTTGAACCAATTCCCCTTGTCTTACTTTTTCTCGTGTGCTTTCAATTTTGTAAATCTAGAATTTTTTTACTATATCATTTTCTTCCTTTTTACTAGAGCTGAAATGATCTGAATGTGTCGCAAGCGCCGTAAAACCCTTTTAAACAAAATACAAATACAAAATCATTTTGTTTTCATATAGATTCAATATTTAATTCTCATCTGTTTTAAATCCCCAGGGAGTTGGAGAAAGCGAGAGAGAGGGAAAAAGCCACAAAGAAAGCAAACGTTCTCAAATTTAGCACGAGGTGAATATTTTTTGTTTAAATAAATGTACACGTGATTGTCTCATTTCATCGTTTTAGAAGGCGATGATGAAGGATTCACATTTCAGCCCAGATTTGAGTTGGACTTCCAAGTATTAGATTATCATTTTTTTTCTGGTGTGTTTTGGATGCCATCGCAATTATTTAATGCTAACACTGGTTTGTTTATTTCCAACTTTTTATTAGAAAACCTGTTTTTCTTCATATATTAATCTATTGAGTTAATTTATTTATTGAAATTAATTGTTTGTTTATTTATATATAAAGTTATTTATTTATTAATGTAAAAAGATAGTAAATCATAAGAGCATCAAATTTTTGTGGAACTGAAAACTAGTTTTATCTTTAGTTTTATTTGTATTTATTTATTTATTGATAAATATTTTTTATTCATCCATTTATTTATTACATTTGAAGTTTTCTGTTTATCCCAGACATTTGAATTACTTCTTATTGCCCTATCATTCCAGACATTCAAATTCCTCCTTATTGCCCTATCATTCCAGACATTCAAATACCTCCTTGTTGCCCTATCACTCCAGACATTCAAATACCTCCTTGTTGCCCTATCACTCCAGACATTCCAATACCTCCTTGTTGCCCTATCACTCCAGACATTCAAATACCTCCTTGTTGCCCTATCACTCCAGACATTCAAATACCTCCTTGTTGCCCTATTAGCTGGGGGAATTAGGGACACAAAACCCCCGAATTGTGCAAATTAGTGATGAAAGCATGATTTTTTAATGAAAAAAAGTTCGTGCTCTAAGGTTTAAATTGTGATATAGAACCACTTTCTCATCACTCCAAGAGCTGAGATATCAGCAATTTAAATCGTGTAAAAATTCACAGTGGTGATGAAACTTGCCGCCTTCACAACGACATTTTGCTTTGGTGTCAAAAGGTCACAGACTACGTCATCGGTACCGAGTACACATGTACACTGTTGCTTAAATCGAAATCGGAAGTATAACTTATCATTTATTCATAACATACAACTTATCAAATTCATTCATTTACCAAGAGAGTAACATAATTCTAAAAAGTATTTGTTTTTAATCCAAAAGCATATCAATTTGGTTTTTTCAAATTTTACCGGCATTGGAACGCGGAACATGAGATTGTTGTGAAATCGAAATCAAAGTTTTGGTGGTCGAATACGAATACGAAAAAACCCAAAAAAACAAATGATTTTTTCCCTCTCATATCTTTTGTATATTACGATAACTTTCAAAGAGTATAATTTTTTATTTTCTTAATGTCATATTAAATTAGAAATATTAATAGACTCCCGCTCATGTGAAGATATCTATGAACAATGCATCGCATTCTGTGGTTGCTACTTGTGTCGTCTGCTTTCGGGTCGGCGAGGTCACGAAACGGTGTCTACTTGAACTCTGTCGCCTTTTACCCACCTCATAATAATAGTAATAATAATAATAATAATAATAATAATAATAATAATAATAATAATAATAATAATAATAATAATAATAATAATAATAATAATAATGATGATGATGATGATGATGATGATGATGACGATCATCATCAGCATCATCATCGTCATCGTCATCATCATTAGCAGCATACCGAGCAACTAGAAATCGCTTAAGCATCAATTTTATGTGTCACACTAATTCAATACAGTTATGTTATTATTGTGGTTTGCGTAATAATATGGTTCAAATCAAATTTCAGGTTGAAAATGTCCGTGTCGTCATCTTCTTTAACATGACCGTCATGAACCGCCTCAACCCCATCACCAACAATCCCGTGATCAAGTCACTTAACCCATTAAATCATGGCATTGACAATGTACTAAATCTTGTACTAACTACTGACAATTATATAATGGCAAAGTGCAGTATTGAGGTGGATTGGTCAAAATGATTAAATTGTCAAGAGGTTAAAAAAATAAAAATTAGAATGCCAGCTCTGTCAAAGCGGAAATATTGTGGCCAATGGTACGTGACTTTTGTAGCGTAGCGTTCTAATGGTGTTAAGACTTTTAATGGATTATGCAAATGATAGTGACAAGCTAGATTTGTCTGTTGAAGACCGTTCTGAGGATACACTGGAGGTCCTGAAGCAAAATGATACCAAATGGCACAAATTCTGTCGCTCTTGATATACGGCCACAAAAAATCAGAAGGCTCGCTGTGAAAAATGAGAAATAACAAGAAAACGTGTTAAATTATCCCGATCTAGACAATCTCTCATCATCCCACTGTCCAAGGAGACAGAATATGTGTTTTCCCTCAGATGACGTTACCATAAGAAATAGGACACATTGTATGCTTCGCAACAATAAGATGAAACTTCCCTCCATTCAATAATGACAAAAGACATGAACGAAAATATCCGCGTGGCTGCAGAAATTATAAACGATGTCCAGATTCTCTCCATATTCTCAAATGCCGATTTGATTGCGCAGGGAGTTCATAATCAGAAGATTTGTCATGTCCGTTTTATGAACATCAAAAAATGCTGAATATTACTAAAACAAACAAAGTTCTAGTTTTGCTGTTGCTGAAATTGTTTCTTCTTCTTCCTCTTCCTCTTCAAGCTGAAACTTCCTCATGGAAGGCTTAGCAGCAGCATACTCAATTGTTTTACTGGGAGTTATCCAAATTGTTCCTAAGTCTTATAGTTGAGGGCAGAAACGAGTGAAGAGGGTAGTCAACTCTAGATTGTGGCAACATAAATTTGCCAGGTTTCGTCTTGTTCTGTTGGAGGCCGTGTAATGACACCTGACCTGGTTTTTCTGACCTTTGTAAAATACATTTAGTTTATTCTTCTCTCTCCTTTCCTTCAATGGTTCCAAATGGGGTGTCATATATGACTTTAATTTGGTTGAGGATTTGTTGAACGAATTTTACAACTTTTTTGATTGATTCTATTTACCTAATTTCGGAGGTGTGATCGGGACCCCATACCTTACCGCTTTACTCGAGTGTTGGTCTAACATAAACTTTATCGCATTTCTCTTTTATGATTACTTTGTAGCCGAAGAGGTTTCTTCTCAAGAATCCCAGGGTGGAGTTTGCCTTCCTGTATATGTTTGCAATGTGGTCTTTCCAGGTCAGGCGATTGTTTATCGTTACTCCGAGATATTTTGCTTTGGTGACGTCTTCTAGAGTGTTGTTGTGTATTGTGTATTATCTTTCTTTAATTGGTAATTTTCTGGAATCAAGGTCCCGATGAAGAATTTCTGAGTCTTTCTTATGCTCTGTACAAAAGGCTATCATCCGCAAATAGTCTCAGTCCTAGTGGCAATCTTTCAGGCAAATCATTGATGTAAATAAGGAACAAGAGGGGACCCAGTACGGTACCTAGGGGCACACCTATAGTACTGGCGCTGAGTCTGACATTGCTCTTTCAGTTGTTTACGATTAGTGAGAAAATCCATTTTCCAGTCGTGTGTGTTACTCATGATTCCATATCTCCGCAGTTTAATAGCCAGAGTATGGTAATTGACTTTATCAAATGATTTACTAAAGTCTAATAATATAGCATCTGTTTGGAGTTGTTTATTCATGTTTTTTGTTAGGTTGTTGCAAGCTGTTATTCGTTGTGTTTCACAAAAGCGCTCCTTTCTGGAGCCATGCTATATATAAAACATCCAAGTATAGAACAGAGCAAAGAGAGAGAGAGAGAGAGAGAGAGAGAGAGAGAGAGAGAGAGAGAGAGAGAGAGAGAGAGAGAGAGAGAGAGAAAGAGAGAGAGGGAGAGAGAGAGAGAGAGAGAGAGAGAGAGAGAGAGAGAGAGAGAGAGAGAAAGAGTCCATAAATTGTCAGAATTCATCAAGATGTATAGCAAAGAATGCAGTGAAAGTTGCACCCAGTCGTATGTTCACCCAATCAGGTTCAGAGACAGACAACCAGGCCTCGACAGCTAATCTCAGGAAAGGAAACATTTTTAGCCTTCAATAAGACAACATATAGTTCTTGAACACACTGCCATGAAAAAAGGCTGACAACGAGGTATTGGCTTATCTTGCGCCGTTAAAATAATTCAAAGAGATCAGAATAAACTAGAAAAGGCTGCTGTTGAAATCTCTCAAGCCTCCCAAGAAAAATGTGTTCCACAGTCATTTGTCTAATAAATATGATTTTTGTTGGATCCTCATCATCTAAAAATGTTAATATACGTCACCAAGAAAGTCTTTCATTTTCGGAATTAATAGTTACCAACATCACCATAATCATTACCACTATCACCACCACCACCTCATCATCACCATACTCATCATTATCATCGTCATCATGATCATCATCATCATCATCATCATCATCTTCATCATCACCGCTACCACGATCACCACCACCTCATCCTCATCCCCACCACCATCATCATCATCATCATCATCATCATCATCATCATCATCATAATCACCACTACCACTACCACCACCACAACATCATCCTGATCATCATCTTCGTCATCATCATCAACATCATCATCATCACTACCAAGATCACAACCACCACCACCTCATCAACATCATCATCATCATCACCATCATCACTACTATTATCACCACAATTACCTCATCATCATCATCATTATCACCAACATCACTTCCTCCATCATCTTCACCACGATGACGACCAACACAACACAATAAAAACTAACACTAGCTCCATCTCCTCCTCTCCCACCACCACCCTTCCAGTCCTCATAATAAAGCTATACTACCGGCCCATACGGTCCTATATCACATAAAGTCACATTTTTAACAATGATAATTATTTAAGCCAAAATAATCAACCGCTTACACGGACTAAAAATAATATATTATTAAAGCGTCGAATTGTCAAGAAATATTTCCTGGATTACGTCCCTTTGTTTTAATATAGCTCATATAGGCGGATTTTCATCTCCCTATTTTACACTGTTAGAGAAATTTCTCAATGTAGTTCTATATCAACATCGATTAATAGTGGTCTCAAGTTACTTTGTACCAAATTTGGTGCTTTCATCACTAATTTGCACAATTTTACCCTAATTCCCTTAGCTATATCACTCCAGACATTCAAATACCTCCTTGTTGCCCTATCACTCCAGACATTCAAATACCTTCTTGTTGCCCTATCACTCCAGACATTCAAATACCTCCTTGTTGCCCTATCATTCCAGACATTCAAATACCTCCTTGTTGCCCTATCACTCCAGACATTCAAATACCTCCTTGTTGCCCTATCATTCCAGACATTCAAATACCTTCTTGTTGCCCTATCACTCCAGACATTCAAATACCTTCTTGTTGCCCTATCACTCCAGACATTCAAATACCTTCTTGTTGCCCTATCACTCCAGACATTCAAATACCTTCTTGTTGCCCTATCACTCCAGACATTCAAATACCTTCTTGTTGCCCTATCACTCCAGACATTCCCGATTTGGTGGCACTTTTGTGATGCAGAACGTCAAGTCAATCACGGAGAGTAACGTGATTTACCACAAGCCTCTTTGTGAAGTCGACCGATTCTCCTACGATGATGGAAAGGTACGTCTGGTTTTTGTCCTATTGCATTGTGCAGAGCTGCCAACCTACCGCAAAAAATGCGGAATTGTACGCATTTTCAGCGATTGTATGCTAGTACACATTTCCTCCAAGATTGTACCCATTTTCAGTGTACGGATACTGACCTCTTAACAATTGATGCTTCCAAGAAGTCAAACTTGCTTCCAAATTCTGACATTGATGTGGGCTACAAATGTAGAAAATTAGTGGAGAAAGACCTAGATCTAGAGCAACAAGACAAATTCTACAAATCTGTTGTGTCGTATTTCAAATCAGGGGTTGAATACCTTCAGAAGAAATGCAATTTAAATGATAAAGCCATTATGCATGCCGATGTAGCCGACCCAAACAACCAAATGTGTTCCTCAGTGGTGGACCTGAATTTTTTTGTGGAAAGATTTCCTTCATTACTCCCTGCTGATGTGGACATTGGTTAGTTTCCGTCGATTTCAGGATTGTACCCATTTTTATGAAATCTCCCCCATTTTGAGGTCCCATTGTACACATTCTCATCAAGTGGGGTTGGCAGCTGTGCATTGCGGGAACTTGGAAAAATAATCAATATGCCGTTTTGATTCAATAAACCGGTAAATATTTAACCTTCTCCTTACCAACTGTTGGAAAATCGTGACATTTGTGACGATGCAAACATGCTCAGATTTGTTTTAAAATGTGACAAAAATGTGTTATATTTACTTACTTATCCGAACCATCGACCACCTGAGCTCTAACCCTTCGGTCTTGTGCCATGACGTAGAAGTTAGACGTTGTTTGTAGTTGTTCCAGGTGACTAGTTGTTGTATTTACAATGACTTGATGGTTTTTGCTAAAGCTTCATTTGCCAAACAAAATTAATCCTAAAGTCTGTACTTTTTGCTTTTAAATTTGAGTTTAACAATCCAATATGTGTTGGGTCGGTATGACATTTCAGTGAAATTTTTCCAAAATTGTTGGTAAGAAGAGAGTTAATAATAATAATAATAATCTTTATTGTCCAAATAGGCAATTATTGTTAGGTTACAGCTCTTTTAATAGGGGGAAAAAGTAATTAAAATAGTAGTAATAATGATGATAATAATACTGATAGTAATGATGATGATGATAATAATAATAATAATAATAATAATAATAATAATAATAAAATAATGATAAATAAAAATAATAATAATAATAATAATAATAATAATAATAATAATAATAATAAATAATAATAATAATAATAATACTATAACAATAATAATAATAACAATAATAATAATAATAATAATAATAATAATAATAATAATAATAATAATAATAATAATGATGATAATAATATAACAATAATAAAAATAATAACAAGAAGAAGAAGAAGAATGATAATATAGTAATAATAATCTCTCAAAACTCACAAAACACGAACTGTGTTGATAAACTTTATTTGTCCATAATTAAAATGATGTATTTTTTAAATTTCAGGTTCCGAAGAAGAAATCCAAGAATCTGGCTCCAGTGAAAACTTTCAACAACAAACGGAGATCCACTCTCAGCATGCGACTCAGTCTCAAGGAGTTTTGTGTTCAATTCTTGATGAACGCTTACAATCCACTCATGAGGGCTGTCAAGGTAAAGTCTACAGTCAGACTTGTCACATCTGGTTTTCTCAACCAAAAATTTCTGTTTTTATTTTTTTCATCATAAACATCATCATTGCCTTTTTCACCCTGGGTCAGGGTATAGGCCACAGGCAGTTTCCATCCTTCCCCATCCTGAGCTAACTTTTTAAACTTGTTCCATGTCTTATCACTTCTGTCTGTCATTGCAGAAATGCATCGGTCGCCCAAGTTAAAAAACAGGATTTGATTTGTCGTCTGTGTTTCTGTAACAATGAGTTTTACGGAAAGGGGTGTTAACCCTTCGACAACCCCCGATCTGGAGGACCAGGTGACTCAAAAAAGGGAGTCACACACCATTAGACGCCTTTTACAACACACTGGCTTGGTGTTGGGCTATTCTTGACCCTCTCAGTTGAAGGACCCCGGTCACCACACAGGGTTTATTTGTTTTTTTTTAAGGCCTTGTATGATTATCAGGCCTGTAAATCTTCCGTCTATTGTCGGATTTCCGACAGTACGATTTTAATCTATAAGTGCTAAAAAAATAGAAAATAAAAGATAATAGTAAAAATAAAATTCGTAACGCTTAAGAACAGAACCAATAAAAAGAAAATAAAAGACTTTTATTTCGTTCCTCGAAAAAATTAGATTTTATTCCGTTTCAAATGCCGACTTAAAAAAACAAAACAAAAAAACTTTTTATTTGTCGCATCATAGACAAAGCATGCCGTCTACCAGTTAGCTATAATATTATCATGCCACCTTCACGCTCCGCTCAACGTGTATGTATTCACTGCCTGGCTACTGTGCCACAGCCAGCGAGAGGGAGGTCGCGAAGTTCGCGTGAGTCGTCTTCACACACACATAGTCAGTAAATAATGCACACACAGAAGTGTGTCGAACCGGACTGGAAGGTTTCTCTCTATTTTGCTACCGACACACATGCATATCTCCAGTTCTTATTTCTCAGTCTCTATATTTCTTTGGTTTCGTCCCGATGTGAGACGGAAAAAAAAAATAATGCGAAATAATTATTCTTCTTCGAAAGCTCTCACACCACTGCACCACCTCCTCCTCCTCTTCTTCTTCTTCGTCTTCGTCGTCTTCTTCTTCTTCTTCTTCTTTTTCTTTTTCTTTTTCTTCTTCTTCTTTTTCTTCTTCTTCTTTTTCTTCTTCTTCTTTTTCTTCTTCTTCTTCTTCTTCTTCTTCTTCTTCTTCTTCTTCTTCTTCTTCTTTCTTCTTCTTCTTTCTTCTTCTTCTTCTTCTCTTCTTCTTCTTCTTCTTCTTCTCTTCTTCTTCTTCTTCTATAAGAATTAATCCAAATAAACGAAAGAATCAGCGTAAACATTTAACACAAGCAGGAGCAAAGATGCGCAGCTTCCCGTGTCGAGCACTAGACGTCTAGATACACATCCTTCAAAAGGGTAGGAATTGTTCTCTTCCTTTCATTTTACAACTAACTCAGACCTGGGACCTCAAATAATTGGGATTTTTTTTTTTGATACCATAAAATAAGGTCCTCGTTATAAATAAGTAGGGGGAAAGTGACATGATTTGACGAGTCAATTGACGTGTCATATCTGTGTTGTGTCCATATTTTTGTCCTGTTGTGTCTATTTTCGCGTGTTCAAAAAGTTCAGACAATTTTTTCACCAACCATTTACAGGCCTGGATTATTTATTTATCTCTAAATTTGTTTATTTGTTGATCTATTTGTTTATCAATCCCAGGATGCTTTGACTCGTAGCCGATCCGATGACCATGATGAGACCTACTACCTATGGGCCATGCGATACTTCATGGAGTTTTGTCGCCTCCATTGCAAAAGAGTGGATCTTGTGAGGTGAGGGAGATTGGACTTGTTGTTATTACAGAACTCCTAGTATAAGCTAAAAGACAGTCAGCACAGATTGAATAAATGAATAAATAAATACTTTATGAATATTTATGTAGTACATTGCCACATTTTTACCATTTTGAGGTGCTCACAATGTTTTATATATTTCCATAGCATACCATCCTAAACACACTTACAATATTTGTCACTACCTGTTGCCATGTACCCATTCACACCTTCTGGGGTTCCTGATCTCCGATAGTGGGCAAGGAGGTCACTTACTATGTCTTCTATACCCTATATCTGTTTTCCAACTTGAATTTTGTCTTTGTCTTGGAATGAGATGCTTGGGTTTGTCCTTTCCCTAGTCAGTGTCCTTGGCTGGGAGGGAAACAGTCAACTATATAGTTAAAGTTTTGGGAGATGATATTTTTTTTCCATGCAAATCATTTCTCTGTTATGTATTGTATGTTGTTTTGAATGTATAATGTAAGCATATAATTGTGTTCCTCTTAGTGGGATTCTGTGCTGGTGTCTGGATAAGAATTTTAAGGTGATCTCAAACTAAGTACTTTGATAGTGTGCTCTTGGAATTTACACCTGTTCCCTATTTGAACCAATTTCACTTTTGTCTTACCTTTTTCTTTGATGCTTTAATTGTAATTCTAGAACTTTTTGACTATCCTATTTTCTTCCTTTTTACTGGCACTGATATGACCTTAATGTGTCATAGGTGTCAAAAAACCCTTACAAACAAACAAACAAACAAACATTCACACCTTGTCATATTTTCGTTGGGCGCTTGTAAGAACAACTATATTCTGAATCTCAACTTTATGACAACGGATGTAGAAAGGACATGAAACTATCACGACTAAACATGTCAAACAATACCAAGATTTGAAAAATGTCCAAAATAAAATTCTCGGAGTGCACATTTTGCTTTGCGGCACCGGCAATCTGGAATTCTCTCTGTCTTTACCAGAAGTATTCGTGCTATTGAGTCCTTTACCAGAAGGATTCGTGCTATTGAGTCCTTTACCATATTGGCATGAGTCTAATTTCGTGCTATTGAGTCTTTTACCAGAAGTATTTGTGCTATTGAGTCCTTTTTCTATTACCAAGAAGTATTCGTGCTATTGAGTCCTTTACCAGAAGTATTCGTGCTATTGAGTCCTTTACCAGAAGTATTCGTGCTATTGAGTCCTTTACCAGAAGTATTCGTGCTATTGAGTCCTTTACCAGAAGTATTCGTGCTATTGAGTCCTTTACCAGAAGTATTCGTGCTATTGAGTCCTTTACCAGAAGTATTCGTGCTATTGAGTCCTTTACCAGAAGTATTCGTGCTATTGAGTCCTTTACCAGAAGTATTCGTGCTATTGAGTCCTTTACCAGAAGTATTCGTGCTATTGAGTCCTTTACCAGAAGTATTCGTGCTATTGAGTCCTTACCAGTTCTGCTATGAGTCTTACCAGAAGTATTCGTGCTATTGAGTCCTTTACCAAGTATCGGAAGTCCTTACAGAGTATTCGTGCTATTGAGTCCTTTACCAGAAGTATTCGTGCTATTGAGTCTTTTACCCAAAGTATTCGTGCTATTGAGTCCTTTACCAGAAGTAATCATGCTATTGAATACTTCAATTTTTGACTGCTGACAGAATATTTTTTGTTGATATTTCAATATTTAACATTTATTTTTCTTAAAATTCTCATATCACCTATGTCTTGTCAAACGCCATTGAACACACATGGTGGAGATTGACATGTCAAACGCCATTGAACACACATGGTGGAGATTGACATGTCAAACGCCATTGAACACACATGGTGGAGATTGGCATGTCAAACGCCATTGAACACACATGGTGGAGATTGACATGTCAAATGCCATTGAACACGCATGGTGGAGATTGACATGTCAAACGCCATTGAACACACATGGTGGAGATTAGCATGTCAAACGCCATTGAACACACATGGTGGAGATTGGCATGTCAAACGCCATTGAACACGCATGGTGGAGATTGACATGTCAAACGCCATTGAACACGCATGGTGGAGATTGACATGTCAAACGCCATTGAACACGCATGGTGGAGATTGGCACTATATAAATTGTATTAATTATTTATTATAATTATTGCCTTCGCTGCCCTTTTTACTTTATCCTCCTTCTGAACGCCAACTTTTCTGATCCCACTTTTATACACCCCACCCCCCCCCCCCCCCCAGTGAGACGATGTCAATGGCTGCCTTCCACTACATCTACATACAGTTGTGTACATACTATGAAAACGTGGCTCTGGGTAAAGCTGAGGAAGCCAAGACCTGGGGAGAGAGGTAGGTTGGATATGGTGGTGGATGGACCATTGGGGTGAGTGGATATGGTGGTGGATCGGCCATTGGGGTGAGTGGATATGGTGGTGGATGGGCCATTGGGGTGAGTGGATATGGTGGTGGATGGGCCATTGGGGTGAGTGGATATGGTGGTGGATGGGCCATTGGGGTGAGTGGATATGGTGGTGGATGGGCCATTGGGGTGAGTGGATATGGTGGTGGATGGGCCATTGGGGTGAGTGGATATGGTGGTGGATGGACCATTGGGGTGAGTGGATATGGTGGTGGATGGACCATTGGTGTGAGTGGATATGGTGGTGGATGGGCCATTGGGGTGAGTGGATATGGTGGTGGATGGGCCATTGGGGTGAGTGGATATGGTGGTGGATGGGCCATTGGGGTGAGTGGATATGGTGGTGGATGGGCCATTGGGGTGAGTGGATATGGTGGTGGATGGACCATTGGGGTGAGTGGATATGGTGGTGGATGGGCCATTGGGGTGAGTGGATATGGTGGTGGATGGGCCATTGGGGTGAGTGGATATGGTGGTGGATGGGCCATTGGGGTGAGTGGATATGGTGGTGGATGGGCCATTGGGGTGAGTGGATATGGTGGTGGATGGGCCATTGGGGTGAGTGGAGATTGCTTCATGACAGGGAAATGTTCACTTGTATGACCCAATGCCTCAGTCGTCGTCATCGTCTTCATCATCATCAAGATAATCATCATTCATCACCATCCTTATCATCATCGTCATCATCATCATCATCATCATCCTAATCATCATCACCACCACCACCAATACAACCACCACCATCATTGCCAGCACCACCACCAATACAACAACCACCACCATCATCACCACCAGCACCACCACCATCATCACCCCCAGCACCACCACCAATACAACAACCACCACCATCATCACCACCAATACAACAACCACCACCATCATCACCACCACCACCAGCACCACCACCATCATCACCCCCAGCACCACCACCAATACAACAACCACCACCACCAGCACCACCACCATCATCACCCCCAGCATCACCTCCAATACAACAACCACCACCATCATCACCACCACCACCAGCACCACCACCATCATCACCCCCAGCACCACCACCAATACAACAACCACCACCAGCACCACTACCAATACAACAACCACTTTCACCAGTACAACCATCACCAGCACCAAAATAAATCACCACCATTACAACCACCAATACAACCATCACCACCACAACCACTACCACCACCACCATCACATCATTCTCCAATCTCCAATCCCCCCCAATCTCCACTAGATCCCACCTAGCCCTAAAGGCATACCAGGAACTCCTGAAGACACTGGACTCCATGACCAAATCCAGGGATCTCCAAATCAGAGAAAGTGCCAAGGTCATCCAGAGTAAGTTTGTATTCATTTCCTACAGTCCATGTCACCTGTATGACGTAGATCAGGGAAGATTGGGAAAGGGGGGGGGGGGGGATGGTTGTGTGTGGCTGATCATAGCCTTTGTAAACTCTTACAGAGCTGTCAACTGTCCTGATAAAATCTGAACTGTCCCGATTTGGCAATGGGAGAAACATTTAATGAAAACAAAATTGGACTGTTTGTATGTATGGAAATGACCCTTGACCTTGCATGTCCCAGGATTATGCTTTTATGACAAGCAAAATGAAAACGAGCAGACCTGTCTAGTGCTACCAAAAATTCATAGAAATACGAATTTTTTGGCTCAAGCTATAGAGCTGTATAGGTCTCTTTGACTCAATAAATCTTGTTGAAAAGGAAGTTTTAGCTTTTTAGAACCTGTATTCAGGACTTTGGAGAATTTTTGAACCATGCTGAGAGCAAATTGTTTATTTTTAAAGCTATTTAAAGTGAATTTTTCTTTTGTTCCCTTGGAAATGACGAATTTTTAAAATTTCCAATAGGCAGCTCTGAACAAGGAACTGAAAAAATCTCTAAATCGAGATTGTATTATAGAATTCCGTCAACTGGGGTAAGTTTGCCTAAAGGGGAAACTTTGTCACTTGAATTTTGGACCAATAAGAGATTGTTTGGTTTTGTGGCTATTATTTCCTTAGATAAAAATTCAAGTCTTTTAAAGGGTACAATGACTGTAACAAAGCTGAGATTAGTCAAAATGCTAAAAATTCACAGAGGCAAAGTTCCCCCTTGAGGCAAAGTAACCCCAATTGACGGTACAACTGTTTTGGGCCATGACAGTATTGTGCAGAAGGGTGTCCCGTTTTAACTCTGAAAAGTTGGCCGATTTGCTCATAGCCTGACACTGGCCAAAACATTAGACGGAAGGCTACGACCTGGAGGTGCCGATAGTTCATGTTTTTCCCCACTTTATGACCCCCCTGTCCAGCCAACCGTCCATCTGTTGGATTTGTTAGAAAATACGTGCATTGTGAGGGAAGGACACAATATCCAGATGTGGCCAGCAATTATCATTCTTGTCCATATTGCGCAGGCACCAAGATAAACTCTATTTATACATGTTTTTTGGGGTTTTTTTTCCTGGTTACAAAACGAGTTTATCACCAGCTTCATCTAGGTCAAATGATTGTAGGCAACGTGCATTTATTTGCAGTTCTGATAACCCAAATTCTTATGGGCTTGTTGCTGTAATGGAAACTCTTAAATTGAAGCAAAATAATGTCCATAACAACAATATAAAATATCAGCATGTCTATAATAGAGTTAGGTTATCAGACTTGTAAATACGTACATCTTGATTTAAGGCAAATACGAGATTTTTTGGGGCTCTTTTTGTTGTCAGGCTAGCACACATTTAATCTTTTCCAAAAGTCAACATTTTAACCATGACATTTTAGCCTCTGCTATTTTGTGTTTTATGATCTCATTTTTTCCTCACAAAACTACGATAATTAAAAAAAACTCTTTTGGATGTGTGTTTTGTTTTTTTTCTTTCACGTCTTCCAGGTAACGTTTTTTACATGATGGAATACAGGGACATTTTTGTCACGCTGCTCAAGAAATTCAAAGAAAGGAAAAGTTCAAGGTCAGTGTGGTGATTATTGTGTCCCATCACCCCTATACAGTGATATGTCAAAATGGATGTTAGACATTGATGTGTCAAAATGGATGTTAGACATTGATATGTCAAAATGGATATTAGACATTGATAAGTCAAAATGGATGTTAGACATTGATATGTCAAAATGGATATTAGACATTGATAAGTCAAAATGAATGTTAGACATTGATAAGTCAAAATGGATATTAGACATTGATAAGTCAAAATGGATGTTAGACATTGATATGTCAAAATGGATATTAGACATTGATAAGTCAAAATGGATGTTAGACATTGCTATGTCAAAATGGATATTATACATTGATAAGTCAAAATGGATGTTAGACATTGATAAGTCAAAATGGATGTTAGACTGATGTGTCAAAATGGATGTTAGGCATTGTTATGGCAGGATGAATGATAAACATTGAATTTATAGCAGGAAATAGGAGATTTGTTTGACTAAATAGGGAAGGAAGGTGTATTGTCAAAAAACTGGTTCATGTTTCATTGGAAGTATAAATCCACTCTGGATACATACCTTGTGTAATTGATCTGGTGTCAGATTGATGGCATCTTATTTTCTAGTCTAGATATATGCTGGTTGTCAACAAAGATCATCCATCCTCGCTCTTTTACGTCCCGTCTGGTGATGTTGCTTGCAGGCTTCCTGAGAGTATGACCAATCCAGCCCCATCTCCTTTTCTTTATCTCACTGTGTAATTTGTGAGTTTTATTTACACGTGGACATCATCAAGCCCTTTCACATATTGTTTTCATGTGTATTTGTCTGCTAAAGCATTCAATGTGTTGGACATAACTAAGGGACATAATCAATGACAACCCCATTCCCCCTAAAACAGAACGAGACTAATTAAGTTAATGTTGAAAACATTCAGGTCGTATCTACGAGATTTGGTGGAGTCGACCCATATCTTCCTCAAGATGCTGGAGACTTTTAGCAAGGGCAGTCGCAATCTCGTGGTCCAGAAGAAAGGAAAGTCACGGAACAAGAAGAAGAAGAAAACAGATCAGTCGCAGAATTGTGAGTTTCATTATTATTATTATTATTATTATTATTATTATTATTATTATTATTATTATTATTATTATTATTATTATTATTATTATTATTGCTGTAAGTACCGATACAGTTTTGGGACTGGTTTGCTGTAAGTACCGATACAGTTTTGGGACTGGTTTGCTGTAAGTACCAATACAGTTTTGGGACTGGTTTGCTGTAAGTACCGATACAGTTTAGGGACTGGTTTGCTGTAAGTACCAATACAGTTTTGGGACTGGTTTGCTGTAAGTACCAATACAGTTTTGGGACTGGTTTGCTGTAAGTACCAATACAGTTTTGGGACTGGTTTGCTCTAAGTACCAATACAGTTTTGGGACTGGTTTGCTGTAAGTACACATTTACATGGGCCAGGGTTGGCTAACATACATATAAACACTAGAATCAAAATTGTAGTGTGAGAAGTTCAAGGCCACCCATTTGTTATTGGGAGGTTTGTTCTCTGAATACTCTCTACTTTAAAGTTAACTCTACCCGAGTTTCTTGTCACTTACAAACCTTTGTTCCCAGGCCAAGACACATCCCCCCCACCGATGACAGAGGAAGAGCTGACTGTCCTGTGGGAAAACGATGTATCACCGCTAGTCTCGTCTTTACAAGGGACAAATGACATTCCTACAGACGTGACGCCTTTCGATGCGGCATCAGAAGTCAGCGTGGATGAACAGCGGTAAGAGATTAATTGAATGTTTTATATTGAGTATCTCATCCAAAGGATAGCACACAATTACCACAGACCATCAGCGCCTCAGCCAGTGAAATAACCTCTGGCTTTATCAGCCAAATAGCTCAAAGCTTAAGGGACTACTATATTGATGGAGCCATGCAAGCCAAAATTCAAATAAACCTTCCACTGTTGTTGATGGAGCCCCATCCTATGTTCAGATTTTTGGTTGGTCACTTTTTATCAAATTCTTTCTGATTATTTTTCCATTTTTTTTCTCCATTTATGCTTTTTAAAAGTAAAGTTTTCATTTGAATAAATAAATTTTTAAAAACCCAACAAAACTATCAGTATTTATATATCGCACTATCCACTAAATGTGTTAAAAGTCATTTAAATCAGAAAAATTGGATATTTTAAAACTCAGAAATAGATATAAGATCAACTTGAAATGTACAGCATCAATTCTAAAGTATTTTATAGTGACGATTCAGATGGTTGTGGGTGAAATTGTTCATTTTGGGTTTATATACTTTTTGCCTTTGAATTCCGATTTTTCTCCCCCGAGATTGACAGATTTCCTGTTCATCACCTGAAGCAGCTTTGAGGTGACAGTAACAGTAAAAGTTATTATTATTATTATTATTATTATTATTATTATTATTATTATTATTATTATTATTATTATTATTATTATTATTATTATTATTATATTATTATTATTATATTATTATTATTATTATTATTATTATTATTATTATTATTATTATTATTATTATTATTATTATTATTATTATTATATTATTATTATTATTATTATTATTATTATTATTATTATTATTATTATTATTATTATTATTATTATTATTATTATTATTATTATTATTGTTGTTATTGTTATTATTATTATTATTATTATTATTATTATTATATTATTATTATTATTATTATTATTATTGTTGTTGTTATTGTTATTATTTATTATTATTATTATTATTATTAATTATTATTATTATTATTATTATTATATTATTATTGTTATTATTATTAATATTATTATTATTATTATTATTATTATTATTATTATTATTATTATTATTATTATTATTATTATTATTATTATTATTATTGTATAATTGTTATTATTATTGTTTATTATTATTATTATTTATTGTTATTATTATGTTATTATTATTGTTATTATTATTATTAGTTATTATTATTTTTTATTATTTATTATTATTGTTATTTATTGTTATTATTATTATTATTATTATTATTATTATTATTATTATTATTATTATTATTATTATTATTATTGTTAATTATGTATTATTATTATTATTATTATTATTATTATTATTATTATTATTATTATTATTGTTATTATTATTGTTATTATTATTATTATTATTATTATTTTATTATTATTATTATTATTATTATTATTATTATTATTATTATTATTTTATTATTATTATTATTATTATTATTATTATTATTATTATTATTATTTATTGTTAATTTTATTATTATTTATTATTATTTTATTATTATTATTTTATTTTATTATTATTTATTTTATTATTATTTTATTATTATTTATTATTATTTTATTATTATTGTTTATTATTTATTATTATTATTATTATTATTATATTATTATATTATTATTATTATTATTATTTATTATTATTATTATTATATTATTATAAGGACTAGATATAACAGAAAAGATTTAGAATTTTTAGAAACTTAATATTGGAAACAAAGTGCAGCCGTCAGGATTGAAGGAGAATTAAGTAAATATATACAAATTAAACGAGGTGTTAGACAAGGATGTGTTTTGTCACCAGACCTTTTCAATATCTACAGCGAAACAATTATTAGAACTTTAGGAGGTAGTCCAGGCATTAAGATCAATGGTGAGAATAGCAACAATATAAGATATGCAGATGACACAGTACCAATTTCAGACTCAAAAGAAAATTTACAATTACTCCTCAATAAAGGAGTCACAGAGAGTGAACGTATGGGATTATACTTAAATGTAAAAAAGACAGAATGCATGGTTGTATCAAGGAGAGAAAGAAATCCAACATGTAACTTGATAAGCAATGGAGAAACTATAAAAGAAGTTCAGACATTTAAATATCTTGGATAGATAATAACTTCAGATGGCAGATGTAGCACAGAAATAAAACGAAGAATTGCAATAGCTAAAGATTGTTTTAATAAAATGAGTCAAATTTTCAAAAAACACAATATCTCAATGATAACATAGGGTTTTGAAGGCCTATGTATGGTCAGTATTATTATATATGGCTGCGAAAGCTGGACAATTACAGAAGACATTAGAAAGAAACTGGAGGCAGCAGAAATGTGGTTTCTTAGAAGGATGTTAAGAATCTCATGGACAGAGAAGAAAACTAATGAAGAAGTATTAGAGCAAGCTGAAACTAAAAGGTTATTAATTCGTACAATAAGAAAAAGACAAATGCAATTTTTAGGGCACCTAAATCGACATAAATATATTGAACATCTTGCTCTCACAGGACTGATAGAAGGTAAAAAGAGTAAAGGTAGACCAAGAAAAACATATTTTAATAGTTTGAACAGCTGGGTGATAAAGAAAGAGAAGAGTAATATTAGTTTTCTGAGGTTATCTGATCAGAGAGATGAATGGCGTACCATGATCACTGATGTCTGGCACAGACTTGGTACTTGAAGAAGAATAAGAATTATTATTATTATTATTATTATTATTATTATTATTATTATTATTATTATTATTATTATTATTATTATTATTATTGTTATTGTTATTATTATTATTATTATTATTATTATTATTATTATTATTATTATTATTATTATTATTATTGTTGTTATTATTGTTATTATTATTATTGAAATCATCATTCTCATTCTCATGATTATCATACAATTACAGCCATTGTTGTGTGTTTCTTTGTTCCGTCCAGAGTTGAAGCCATGCAGAGAATCCAATCAAGTCTGAGGTCGGCCAATGTCAGGGAGGCCATGGCTTTACTCAGGGCGGCCAGGGATGTGTGGCCGGAAGGAGCCATATTTGGTACGGATGCTGGCCGGCCGGATGATGAGATTGAGACCCTGAGAACCATCTTCATGGCTGATCTACCACGTGAGAAAATGATCCTTAACGCATTATCACACACTGGATTGGGTTCCTGACCTCCCATAGTGGGCAGGGAGGCACTTACTGTGTCTTCTATCCCCCTATGTCTGTTTTCCAACATGCTTTCTGTCTTTGTCTTGGAATGAGATCAATTGGTTTTCTCCTGGCCCTGGCCGGATACCCTGGCTAAGAGGGAAACAGTCAAATGTATAGTTATTGTTTTGGGAGATGAATTTTTTTCCCTTGTAAATCATCTCTCTGTTATGCACTGTATTATGTTTTGTTTACATGTTATATATGATTTGTAAACATTTGAGTGTATTCCTCTTAGTTGGGACCTGTGCTTGTGTCTGGATGAGACTTTTAGGTGATCTCAAACTTAGTACTTTCATAGTGTGCTCTTGGAATCTACATCTGTTTCCTATTTGAACCAATTCCCCTTTGTCTTACCTTTTCTTGGGTGATTTAATTGTAATTCTAGAACTTTTTACTATCCCATCTTCTTCCTTTTTACTGGCGCTGATATGACTGTAATGTGTTGCAAGCTCCGTAAAACCCTTAAAAACAATAAATCACACTTCCAAGTAGATTAGAACCAGTATTATTCCCTGTTTATATTTATATATAATTTTATGCCAGGCCCCCCATCTCAAGACATCCAAAACGACGACGACGGCGGTAACGGCGATGACATTGAGGATGAAATGAATGAAGAGTTACAGGACGAGATGGACGATGTAAGGAGGGATGAACATTGTTTCGACTTCAAAGTCTTCATCAGCGAGTAAGTGGAAGTTGACATCAGACTAAGATATACGGTGGGGTAAAAAAACAAAACAACCCAATCCAAACAAAATGTGACCCACCTTGTCGATCTGGTATTTTGTGGGAATGGTTTGGATTATGGAATTTTACTTTGAAGTCAATGAAATCATTGGGGGACAGACAGCTCAGTTGGTAGAGCACTCGCTTTATATAGGGACGGAGATCAATCCCGGGTAAAGTCCAGTTTTTATTCTGACCCCCCCCTCACCTCCCTGTCTCCCTCACCTGTTCGCCCAGCAGTCTGACCACCACCACCCCCTCCTCCCTGTTCACCCAGCAGTCATTGGATAACTGGGTCTATAAATTCTGGTGGAAAGTACTTTGTGATAAGACTATTGTCAGTCTACAAAAATTTTATGTGATTTAAAAAAAATAATTTTAAAATGAACTGTTGGCTGAGAAAAATCAGACAAAAAAGATCAACGTGATTTTTGAGTTAAAATCTGGTTTTACTGGCATTATGGGAAGGCAACACTAATTTAGTGACGTGTTCATTTTAATGATGTGTCAATGACGTGTCTATGATGTGTCTATAACATGTGAATGACGTGTCTATGATGTGTCAATAATGTGTCTATGATGTGTCAATGACGTGTCTATGCTAAAATCAGATAAGTCCGTCTGTGTTTTTATTGTCAATTAATTTTTATGACTTTTATTATTTCCACCAGTTTTGCTCACCCTCACGTCATCAAGGCTTATGCCACTCTCCTCAACGAGTTTCCAGAAAATTCTGATGCTGTGAACCACTGCGTTGTCAAACTTCTCCATCGCCTAGGTCACGACCTTGGCTATGTAGGGATGATGTTTCAAGCCTCCATCTTTCACACCTTCTCCAAACTTTTCTTTGGGCCGCTGGCCAAGTTGGACCGATACAAGGTAGATGAGTTTTTTTTTGTTTTGATCAAATGTCAACGTTTTACATGTGTGGCTATGAACGGGACCAAGGTCGATCCCAGGCGCAGTCGAGATTATTTTCTGACCCCCCTGTCCATTCAGCAGTGATTGGGTAGCTGGGTTTGTTAGATCTAGTAGAAAGTACTTTGTGATAGACACGTATCCTATCCAAAGGATAGCAAAAAATTGCAATTGTCTGTTTCAGGCTATAGAGACCGGGTTAAACTCCGGCTCCGTGGGCCAAATGGCTCTGTGGGAGTCCTTGAGATATTGAGTCGCATGGTGAAAAGTTTTGAACAGAGATATTGACAATTTTAGTCCAGAGGTCAATTTTTATGGAAAATGAGTTCTCATCGAAAATCTTAAATCAAACATTTTTCTACATATTGATGAAATATTTTAATTGAATTCTACTCCTAAATATTTTATTTTAATTTTTTTTTATGAAGGTAATTATTATACTTAATATCAACTCTTGTCAACTTTGGAACCGATTTTCTCAAAATTAGGGATTCCCACCGTAGCCCATGCATATGACCATAACTTCATGAAAAATCACCCGATTTGCTTCAAATAAAGATTAAAATGATCAGGAGACATTCAGCTTTCAAAAAATGCAAAAAAACCACAAAAACGCAAACATAAATTTTCACCATGCGACTGATTATGTCAGGGACGCACACAAATTGATTTGTACATTTCGTGGATATTATCGATTTATCAAATTGATCTTTTTTTTTGGTTTGTTTTAATGTTTATAAATTGATATCTGAAAATGTGACAGGGTATTTTGACTTCTGTAAACCTTAATGATTATTATATGATTTGAGACGTGATGCGATGCGATATGATATGATATATGATACGATGCGATATGATACAATATGATATGACATGATGACTTAATGCCAATGATTATTTAGGCTTATTTAGATTACTCAATTAGTCACTGTAATATTTAGGTCATGTGTCCCAAATAGTCCAAGAATTATTTAGGTCATGTGTCCCAAATAGTCCAAGAATTATTTAGGTCATGTGTCCCAAATAGTCCAAGAATTATTTAGGTCATGTGTCCCAAATAGCCCAGGAACAGAGAGAAAAATAAAGTGAGTAGATGTGACTAATGTACTGGCTCATTTAGGCACCTCTCACTTTGGTTTTACAATGGTACAATAGACATTCTGTATATCATAACACTAATTCATCTAAAATTATAGACATTGTATGTACAATGGTACAATAGACATTCCGTATATCATAACACTAATTCATCTAAAATTATAGACATTGTATGTACAATGGTACAATAGACATTCCGTATATCATAACACTAATTCATCTAAAATTATAGACATTGTATGTACAATGGACAATAGACATTCCGTATATCATAACACTAATTCATCTAAAATTATAGACATTGTATGTACAATGGTACAATAGACATTCGTATACATAACACTAATTCATCTAAAATTATAGACATTGTATGTACATGGTACAATAGACATTCCGTATAGCATAACACTAATTCATCTAAAATTATAGACATTGTATGTACAATGGTACAATAGACATTCCGTATAGCATAACACTAATTCATCTAAAATTATAGACATTGTATGTACAATGGTACAATAGACATTCGTATATCATAACACTAATTCATCTAAAATTATAGACATTGTATGTACAATGGTACAATAGACATTCGTATATCATAACACTAATTCATCTAAAATTATAGACATTGTATGTACAATGGTACAATAGACATTCGTATATCATAACACTAATTCATCTAAAATTATAGACATTGTATGTACAATGGTACAATAGACATTCCGTATACATAACACTAATTCATCTAAAATTATAGACATTGTATGTACAATGGTACAATAGACATTCCTTATCATAACACTAATTCATCTAAAATTATAGACATTGTATGTACAATGGTACAATAGACATTCCGTATATCATAACACTAATTCATCTAAAATTATAGACATTGTATGTACAATGGTACAATAGACATTCCGTATACATAACACTAATTCATCTAAAATTATAGACATTGTATGTACAATGGTACAATAGACATTCTGTATAGCATAACACTAATTCATCTAAAATTATAGACATTGTATGTACAATGGTACAATAGACATTCGTATATCATAACACTAATTCATCTAAAATTATAGACATTGTATGTACAATGGTACAATAGACTATCCGTATATCATAACACTAATTCATCTAAAATTATAGACATTGTATGTACAATGGCACAATAGACATTCCGTATATCATAACACTAATTCATCTAAAATTATAGACATTGTATGTACAATGGTACAATAGACATTCCGTATATCATAACACTAATTCATCTAAAATTTAGACATTGTATGTACAATGGTACAATAGACATTCGTATATCATAACACTAATTCATCTAAAATTATAGACATTGTATGTACAATGGTACAATAGACATTCCGTATACATAACACTAATTCATCTAAAATTATAGACATTGTATGTACATGGTACAATAGACATTCCGTATAGCATAACACTAATTCATCTAAAATTATTAGACATTGTATGTACAATGGTACAATAGACATTCTGTATACATAACACTAATTCATCTAAAATTATAGACATTGTATGTACAATGGTACAATAGACATTCCGTATACATAACACTAATTCATCTAAAATTATAGACATTGTATGTACAATGGTACAATAGACATTCTGTATATCATAACACTAATTCATCTAAAATTATAGACATTGTATGTACAATGGTACAATAGACATTCCGTATATCATAACACTAATTCATCTAAAATTATAACATTGTATGTACAATGGTACAATAGACATTCTGTATAGCATAACACTAATTCATCTAAAATTATAGACATTGTATGTACAATGGTACAATAGACATTCCGTATATCATAACACTAATTCATCTAAAATTTTAGACATTGTATGTACAATGGTACAATAGACATTCCGTATATCATAACACTAATTCATCTAAAATTATAGACATTGTATGTACAATGGTACAATAGACATTCTGTATATCATAACACTAATTCATTAAAATTATAGACATTGTATTACAATGGTACAATAGACATTTGTATACATAACACTAATTCATCTAAAATTATAGACACTGTATGTACAATGGTACAATAGACATTCCGTATATCATAACACTAATTCATCTAAAATTATAGACATTGTATGTACAATGGTACAATAGACATTCTGTATCATAACACTAATTCATCTAAAATTATAGACATTGTATGTACAATGGTACAATAGACATTCCGTATATCATAACACTAATTCATCTAAAATTATAGACATTGTATGTACAATGGTACAATAGACATTCTGTATAGCATAACACTAATTCATCTAAAATTATAGACATTGTATGTACAATGGTACAATAGACATGCCGTATATCATAACACTAATTCATTTAAAATTATAGACATTGTATGTACAATGGTACAATAGACATTCTGTATAGCATAACACTAATTCATCTAAAATTATAGACATTGTATGTACAATGGTACAATAGACATTCCGTATATCATAACACTAATTCATCTAAAATTATAGACATTGTATGTACAATGGTACAATAGACATTCTGTATAGCATAACACTAATTCATCTAAAATTATAGACATTGTATGTACAATGGTACAATAGACATTCCGTATATCATAACACAGTGATTCATCTAAAATTATAGACATTGTATGTACAATGGTACAATAGACATGCCGTATATCATAACACTAATTCATCTAAAATTATAGGCATTGTATGTACAATGGTACAATAGACATTCCGTATATCATAACACTAATTCATCTAAAATTATAGACTTTGTATGTACAATGGTACAATAGACATTCCGTATATCATAACACTAATTCATCTAAAATTATAGACATTGTATGTACAATGGTACAATAGACATTCCGTATATCATAACACTAATTCATCTAAAATTATAGACACTGTATGTACAATGGTACAATAGACATTCTGTATAGCATAACACTAATTCATCTAAAATTATAGACATTGTATGTACAATGGTACAATAGACATTCCGTATACCATAACACAGTGATTCATCTAAAATTATAGACATTGTATGTACAATGGTACAATAGACATTCTGTATAGCATAACACTAATTCATCTTAAATTATAGACATTGTATGTACAATGGTACAATAGACATTCTGTATAGCATAACACTAATTCATCTAAAATTATAGACATTGTATGTACAATTGTACAATAGACATTCCGTATAGCATAACACTAATTCATCTAAAATTATAGACATTGTATGTACAATGGTACAATAGACATTCCGTATATCATAACACTAATTCATCTAAAATTATAGATTTTGTATGTACAATGGTACAATAGACATTCTGTATAGCATAACACTAATTCATCTAAAATTATAGACATTGTATGTACAATGGTACAATAGACATTCTGTATAGCATAACACTAATTCATCTAAAATTATAGACATTGTATGTACAATTGTACAATAGACATTCCGTATAGCATAACACTAATTCATCTAAAATTATAGACATTGTATGTACAATGGTACAATAGACATTCCGTATATCATAACACAGTGATTCATCTAAAATTATAGACATTGTATGTACAATGGTACAATAGACATTCCATATATCATAACACAGTGATTCATCAAAAATTATAGACATTGTATGTACAATTGTACAATAGACATTCTGTATATCATAACACTAATTCATCTAAAATTATAGACATTGTATGTACAATGGTACAATAGACATTCCGTATATCATAACACAGTGATTCATCTAAAATTATAGACATTGTATGTACAATGGTACAATAGACATTCCGTATATCATAACACAGTGATTCATCAAAAATTATAGACATTGTATGTACAATTGTACAATAGACATTCCATATAGCATAACACAGTGATTCATCTTAACTTGACAAGTCTATGCAATAGTGCAATGGACATGCTATAAGACTTAATTCATCTAAAATGGACAAGTCTATGCAATAGTGCAATGGACATGCTATAAGACTTGATTCATCTAAAATTGACAAGTCTATGCAATAGTGCAATGGACGTGCTATAAGACTTAATTCATCTACAATTGACAAGTCTATACAATAGTGCAATGGACGTGCTATAAGAATTAATTCATCTAAAATTGACACTGGCTACACATTGGTGCAATAGACTCTCTGTATATGATAACACGGTGATCATTCTTAAATCGACGCTGGCTGAATAGTAATTCTACCAAAAACTGATGGCCCTGTGAAAAGACAAGTTTGTTTTTTGTTGTTCCCTTATATATGAGTCACATCTACTCACTTTATTTCTTTCTCCATTTTACTGGCTCATTTAGCCACCTCTAGCCCAGGAACAGAGATTGACACTTATCATAACTATTTCTTTTTGGACAGGAACTGAGAACCTTTGCATGCTGGGTAGTGCGACAGTTCAGTCAGGTGGCCTCTGTCAACAATAAAGTGTTTGTGGACATTTTGTTTTGGAAGAGCAAGACAGAAGCGCTTGCCATCTCGGGCGACTACGACTTCAGACCAAAGAGTAAAGCGAAAGTGGCGTGGTCCGAGCACGATGCGGAAGAATTGGCGTGTTTGTTTGAAAAATACAAGGATATGACGCATCCAGGTTGGTGGTTTTTTGTTGTCCTAATCTAGCATTGTATTCTCATGCCCCAATTAATAATGATAATAATAATAATAATAATTATAATGATAATAATAATAATAATGATAATAATAATATTGTTAATGATAATAATAATAATAATAATGATAATAATAATATTGTTAATGATGATGATGATAATAATAATAATAATAATAATAATAATAATAATAATAATAATAATAATAATAATAATATAATAATAATAATTATAATAATATTTTATGGCTATGATAATTATAACAGTATTAATATGTAATTTAACAAAAAATAATAATAAATAAAAAAAATAATGATATCATAATGATAATCATAATGATAATCATAATAATAATTATAATAAATATTTATACAACACATTTAATCCATTCCCCATCCCCTATTGATAATAAATGACATTTATATAGCACATTTTCTAATATTATATAATGCTCAATATTCTTCAATGGAAATTGAGTACAATCGTGATGCTCATCCAGGTCAAACTATTTGTCAGCTCATGTTTGACTTCATGTAATTTCCCCTGTGATAGCTTATTTAGTTTTGAATGTATATATAATGGTTTGTGAACATTTTCGTGTTTTCCTCTTGGTACAGACCTGTGTTTATGTCTGGATGAGACTTTCAGGTGATTTCAAACTAAGTACACTGGTAAGGTGCTCTTGGAATCTACATCTGTTCACTCTATTGAACCATTTCCCCTTTATCTTTTTTGTGTGCTTTTCAATTGCCTTCAACAGTCGTTACGTTACTTCCCTCGCAATGATGCATAGTAACATAGCAACTGGTTCTAAACTATCGGAACAATGGCGGATGATCTTATGAAATATTTCTCCAACGAGCATAAAAATGTGTCCAAAAGAGAAAAACATTATAAATCTGATCATGTTTTGAATTTTATACATTCTGATCACATGACACGTGAAAAAGTTCTAGCCAGTGTGGAGAATAAAAACTAATGATTTTCTTTGTTTAGAACCAAGCTGCTCATTGCTGGGCGACGTGACATCAGACTATTGAATCCTATTGTAAATCTGTAATGTTTTTATTATCCCCCATTCTTCCTATGTTGTCACAAGCACTATAAAACCCTAAGATCAACAAGAAAACAGACAGTTATGCCATCCCATTTGTCCTTTTCAGAGTTGGACACGGTACAGTTAATCCTCCAAGAGCTAACGTCTGACCACAGTCGAGTTCAAGTCCTGAGGGAACTCAAGAACCAGGGACTCATTGCCAGTGCCAAAGATGTCAAGAGAAAAAGGTGAACTTTTTTTATCTTGTTTTACACTTTCTCCTTCCCAGACACTTCCAGGAATTTTCCAGAAACATCATACCTACCCAAGTAATAGGGACTTAATAATACAATGCCACAATACTGGTTCCAATCTCCTTGGAAGTGTGAAACCTGTCATCCAAATGACTGGATACATACCTCATACAACAAATTTTTTTGGTTTCAGAGTGAGGGCAACTTATTTTCTATCCTAAATAAATGCTGGTCGTCAATCAAGACGATCCATCATCCATCGTCGTCCTTTGACATCCCGTAATCGTTAGAATCTGCCTTGACATCGTCCTTTTACGTCCCGTCATCGTTAGAATCTGCCCTGACATCCTTCCACCTTGTGATTCCATCTGTAAATTATTCATTGTTGGTCCTCTGGAGGACTGGTTCTACACTTCCAAGGAAATTGTAAGTGGAGGAGTGGCAGGTATGATGTCACGAATTTTGTACTGTTGTTTACAATAGCAATAGTTCCAGGCTGAAACAACAAAATTCATTTTACAATTTTTCCACAGTGGTCGCAAGAATCAATGGACAGAGGATCAGATTCAACAACTCCGTGATGCAGTCGAGTTACACCGAGAGGCAGATGGTAAGATCTCCTGTAGAACTGCTTACTTGAACATTTTAAAATTCTTAATTTTTTGGAGACAAATAAAGTAGTCGCCAAAGTTAACTTTAAAAATCAATAATTTATCCTCACATGGTTTAGGTAAAACTTCTGGCATCAACTTTCAATTTGAATAAGTTTTAGAGATGCTCATGAAGTTATGAAATTGGGGCCAACATTTCTAATTCTACAAATTTTTTGTAAAAGTAGGCAGATCTGCCTGTGTGTCATTTCCACAACTTATTCTTGGCTGCTTTTATTGTAATTATAGAATATCTTTTCACCATCCCATTTTCTTCCATTTGACTGGCGCTGAAATGACCTAAACGTGTTGCAAGCGCCGTAAAACCCTTCAAAACAAACATTCACTTCTGCCTTGGCAGGGGGGTCCCAAAAAATCTCTACCACACTTGGTAAGGACCCTGGCGTATCGGTTTGTGATTGAACTGAGCTTTTGGAATTCCTGATGTCACAAGCACCACAAACCTTAAAACAAAATAGAACGTCATAATGTCAACATTTCGAACAGTATTAAATTCCTTCAATCTAATGTTTGATAAACTGAAATCTGTTGCAATCTTATAATGTAATTCAATTGCTTGCTACCCTTTTGTTAGGATGCTTGAAGATTGTTAGATTGAAGTCTAGAATTCATCCTGGTTCCTGTAGCATTGAACAGACAATTAATATTGCCTACCACCCTATGGATAGGATCTCTGAGTCTAATGACATTATTAGTTTCCAATGGAAATGATATAATTCTAATTTATTTGACCAAGGAGAGTTTTATTATCATTTAATCTCTCATCGTTTGTTTCTTCTAATTTTTTATTTGGCTGCATTTTGAATCGAGCAAGTCAATGACAAATTTTGAAAATTCTCCAAAGTCTTTCAGTTAAAGACTGATTTTATCCTTTGACCTTTCTTAACCCAGACCCGATGGCAGCCATCTTGGGTCAGCTGACCTTTGACAGGAAGAAGCCAGCAATCGTCAAAAAAATTGTAGAGCTGGGCTTGGTTGGGGACAAGAGTGAGCTGAAGAGGAAACCTGGAACTAAACGGGGAGGAGGGAGGAAGAAGGGGGAAGATTCTTCCTCTGAAAGTGATGATAGCAGTGATGATGATGATGATGACAACAATAATGATGATGATAGTAGCAACGATGAAGGGGAAAGACTCTTCCCTGAAACAAACAAACGAGGTTGGTGAATTTCTGGTTTAAACACTTTTAATGTTACTCTGAAGGGACTGAAGTCCCAGCCATGGGTGGATCTCTGGTTTTACTTTATGTTGTGTCAGATATGGAGTTAAGAGCTGACAATCAATCAAAATTTGAGACGTAAATTTGTAACAGTTTTATTTTTGTAAGAAACGTACATATGATCAAATTAGGTTACAATTTATCACTTTTAAAGCATATTAAAGTGACATTTCACAGTGATCTTGTGGTTTGGATGACATTTGAATTTTTTCCCAAAATGGCAGATCTCAGAAATGTTGTCCTCTGTGGCTTAAAGAATCAATGGATCAAAATGAATCGAACAGCTTAACATGGAACGTTTTGGGCTCAAAGTCTCTCTTCAGGCAATATCAAAAATAGTTGAAACGTTAATAAACAAAGTCACAATCGTATTTCCCAACTAGACCTGCCAAGAACCTCAATATAAATAAGTAAGGACATTCACATTATTCTGCCCATACAATCGATTCAAATGATCGTATGGACTGGAAAATGTGAATGTCCTTACTTATTTGTGACGTCGCGCGACGGTTTGGTCCGGAAAGTACATTTTGGACATTTGGACCTTTTGGTATGTCTGAATAGATCATTCTTTTCTCTTTAATTTGATACCTGTTTCATTAATGTATCATATTTTTTGGCCGAGTTATACAAGATTGAAATTGGAAGGTTCCTGCTAATCTCAGATCCAAAATTCAGAGAAATTTGCACTTAAAGATTGTACTCAAATCACCATAGCAACGGCATGTTATATTTCAGCTATCGTAATGAAATTTGGCATGCGCATTATATAGCATGTGACTAAGATGTGTATAAAATTATATTTAATTTGGTCCATCAGCTTTTACACAACACTCGTTTTTGTAATGACGATATTTTTGTGAATTGACCTTCGAGTGAAAAAATAAACCCAACAAATAGCACTCATACTTTTATCCATTTTAACAGTGCAATGTTTATTTAAAGTTAGCTGTGATATCGGCACTATTTCACAAGATCTGCAATTCTGGAAAGTCTTCACAAATTAACTGGCGAAAGTAGCCGAGGCATTACAGTCGATTGACTGAAAACCCAAAGGCCGTGAGTAAGTCAGACAATCTAACACTTCAAACTTGAAACAAAGGAATGGAAATAGTGTCAACTCAACCATGATTTCTCTCACTCAATCGATGTGTTCAAATTTGATTGAGCTATTGGCAGGGGGGGGGGGGGGGGGGTGGAGGTTGTGGTAACAGCTCTTTGCACTCAGAAAGGAAAGAGTCCTCACCCACTCGGTTTTTTTTTTTCTTTCAATTTCATCCTCCTCCTGCATGCCCCCCCCCCTGCCCTCTCTCTCCTCTTCCTCGCTTCTTTCCCATCTCTCTCTCTCTCTCTCTCTCTCTCTCTCTCTCTCTCTCTCTCTCTCTCTCTCTCCTCTCTCTCTTCTCCTGTTCCATCATTCTCTTTTTCATTTCATAATCACTCTCTTCATTTTGTCTCATCCCATTCACTATAGCTATCTCTTTCTATCGGTCTGTCCATTAACTCTTTTCTGTTAGTCTTCCTCTCCCCCCCCCCCCCCCCCCCCCCCCCCGTCTCTCACTCCTTCTCCTTTACCGCTCGCCCTCTCTCTATCTGCTTCCTCCCTGTTCCAACAATCCCTTTATTTCCATAGTCAATCTTTTCATTTTATCTCGTCCTCCCGTCCTGGTAACCATCTATATCTATCTGTCTATCCACTCGCTCTTTATTTTATTCATCCCCACATTCCATCCTCCCATCTCCAGTCAACACTCGTTCAGCGAATCATTCGAGGCAAGCGCACGATCACGCTCACGCCCACAACACCACAATCTTTTCGCCTCTGACGAGCTCAATACAATTATCGGCCGAATCTAACAAGTTGAATTATTCATTTGAAGAAATATCTCATAAAATTCAGTTTATAATGAAGCAAGATTTTGAATTTCTTGCAACATCAACTCTAACAACAATCGTGCAGCGTAAGCGGCCATTTTGCATAACTTATGACCATGTGATCCCGAGGACCAATGAGAGAGAAGGATTCAAGGGGTTTTCCGTTGGTAACTATGCAATGGCCTACTTCTGTTTACATAATTGGAATTTGACTACCCTCTTTCGGGGTTATAATTTGACCACAAGATGGGGTCAATGGGCTAAAAATAACATTGCGAAGGCAGGAATGGAGTTCCCCTTTGAGAAAAAGTTATAGGTTACCAGATTGGCGTCCTTTTGCTGAGCTTAAAGAGTCGTCAACGAACGTCAAAATGATCCCTCTTTCAATGGGTGAAAACAGGGTATACTCTCTTTAAAGATTAAATTTATATACTTTAAGACTGTTTTTAATGAAAAAAGTACGATTTTATGATAGAAAAATACCTTAAAAAGTCAAAAATTGAAAAAACGCATTTTGACTATTTTAGTCACTTTTCAAATATAATGGCCGTTTTCTCAGTTCAGCTAGATGTACCTTCCGGACTGAACCGTCGCGCGACATCACATTTTATATTAGCTCTAACCAACATTTTCGAGCACTCTCGTACCTGCAAGTACCCACCAACACTCATAAATATATATATATATATATATATTTAACTCTTTATTTATCATAATATTTGTGGTAATTTGCATTTGGACTTGGTCATTAATTCCATTTTTTCCAAACTTTTCCCTTTTTTTATAACAATCAGAGAAAAAGAAAAAACATTCAAGAAAAGGCAACAAAGACAACAGCAATGAAAATGATGACGATGATGATGATGACGGTGACTACCACGAAGGTGACAGTGACGATGATGTGGATGAGGATGTCATGTTGTTGGTTCGCCAGTCGGTGTCGGGTGTCGGAGATTACATCATGAGACTGGTTGAGAACGGTGAGTGGGGGGAGAGGTGGGGGGGGTGGGGGTTGGATGTGGAAACCATTTGTAAATATGGACATTATTATCAGTATTCGGCTAAATCAGCCTTTCTATTGTCTCTTAAGCTTTTTTATATTTTGTCTTTGTCTGTTTAAAGTTTTTTTAGGTCATGTGACCACTGTGGTAGTATAGAATTAGTTGTAGTTTATATCATTGTCATGTGTCCAGAGCTATGTCATGTAAGAAAATGGATTCTTTACATTATTGTTGTTCTTCTTCTTATTATTATTATTATCATCATTGCGGGTGGTTGGATGGGAGCATCACCCTTGAATCATATACCTATGATGTTCGCATGGGTGTACGATCCGATAGTGATGTCGTTTCTTCTTCTCTTCACTAGCCTATCCTGCTTCTTTGGTTTGTGATTGTATTTTTGACAGGGGATATTTTTTTTTCTGTAAATCTTCTGCCTGTTTGTTCTTGGTTATTTATAATTTAGCTTATGATATCTTTAGGTTATGATTTTGATTTACATTTGTACTATTTTTGTTAGATTGCTTGTTTTTTTGTTTCAGCGGTCTCTCATATAACCTCAATTGTGTTGGAAGAGACCTAAAGCAACAACAAACAAACAAAATATTATCATCATTATTTTTATTGTTTTTTTTTGGTGTTATTATTCTTTTATTATTTAGTCATAATCATCGTCATTATAATCATCACCAAAAGCATCATCATCGTCATACTTGTCCATTTCGCACATAGCACAATATATTATTTTATTCAACTGCATGTCCTGTGTTGTCCTACTGCCTATATCCGTCATTCACAAATCAACCCCCCACCCCCCCCTCACCATTCCTGTCAATTCTCTCTAAATTCCCCCCCCCCCCCCCCACACACACACAGGCTACAAGGACCAAATATCTTGGATACAAAGTTGTCTACGTAACGTGGCTGAGGACAGAGACGAAGGAAGTACGTTGATTGTCAATTTTATTCTCCATCTTATTGTTTAAACCTTAGAATATAAACACTTATATAGCACATTTCCATGGTTGTCTGAATGCTCAATACTGCTATGTGGACTACTGATACAACACTCGACTTCTGGGTGGGGTACATACTGTGTCTTCTATCCCCTTATATATGTTTTCCAACATGCTTTCTGTCTTTGTCTTGGAATGAGATCAATTGGTTTTGTCCTGGCCCTGACCGGATTCTCTAGCTGAGAGGGAAACAGTCCAATGTATAGTTAGAGTTTTGAGAGATGATATTTTTTTTCCTTGTAAATCATCTCTCTGTTATGCACTGTATTGTTTTGTTTACATATTATATATAATTTGTAAACATTTGAGTGTATCCCTCGTAGTGGCGACCTGTCCTTGTCTATGGATGAGACTTTTAGGTGATCTCAATTTAAGTACTTTGATAGTGTGCTCTTGGAATCTACGTTTCCTATTTAAACCAATTCCCCTTTGTCTTCCCTTTTCTTGGGTGCTTTAATTGCAATTCTAGAACTTATTACTATCCCATTTTCTTCCTTTTTACTGGCGCTGATATGACCTTAATGTGTTGCAAGCGCCGTAAAACCCTTAAAAACAACATAACACTCACCTTTGGATTGGAGGGTCCTGGATTCGAGTCCCTCCTCTGAGCAGGACATAGATGAGTTCGTGGAATGTGAGTAAAGAGCCTTTTCTAAGGACTCAACAATGCACTGAGCGAGGCTAGAACCCAAGACCTTCTGATTGGAAAGCAAGTGACATACCACACCACATAGCTGCACTACAAATTCAACTTTATTGATAAAACATAACAATGATTACTACATGGCGTTCCAAGGCCTAAATGTTATAGCATCATCTCATCTCTCTGTACACATCTGCTAAAACACTCCGATCCCAAAATGAACGACTGATTAATGGTCCCACATGTAAACTATCTCTAGCTGAAAAATCTCTCTTTCAGGACCCCAAAAGTATGGAACAACCTTAGACAAAGAAATTAAAAGGCAAAACTGAGTAAATCAGTTGTAGTTTGTTGATTATGAGTTTGTCAAGTGTGAACTCAACGATCAAGTTTTGATGGATTTTGTTTGTGTTTACAATTTACACTCAGACTTTATTGTAAACAATGTGTATAGAACTAAAAGAAATGAATTTGGTTACATTTTGTATTGGCTTTTACTTCCTATTTCAGTGTGCATCGAATTTGGTTACATTTTGTATTGGCTTTTACTTCCTATTTCAGTGTGCATCGAATTTGGTTACATTTTGTATTGGCTTTTACTTCCTATTTCAGTGTGCATCGAATTTGGTTACATTTTGTATTGGCTTTTACTTCCTATTTCAGTGTGCATCGCCACTCCTCTGGTTCCCCTGACGGAAGAAAACGAGACGGCCATGGAAGACGAAATCTTCCTCATCTTTCTGCGTTCAATCGGGATAACTCCGCCGGCCAATGAACAGGTTTCTATGTGTAATTTTTATCACAATAGATATAAACACAGGTTGCACATTGAGTTTTATTTTATGTTATTGAATCATTTGTAACAATCGTGCGTGCACTCTTTTTGAAGTGATGCTGGGCTGCTAGAAGCTGTAAAAAGTCATAAACATAAATGAATATAACAGCTTCAAAAAATAACAAAATACCAAACATGGAAAAGAAATATCTCTGTCGTCTGTCTGGAATTTACTCATGTATTTATGTCTGTATTGTTTTTGTTGTTGGCTGAGGAAGGGTTTTGAGCCTGAAACGTTCTGTGTTTGGTATTTTGTTCTTTTTTGAAACTGTTTTATTCATTTTTATTTAAGACTTTAAGAGTTTTACTTTATTAGGATTCTATTGTAATAAGTCAAAAAAATTTTCTCACCGTCCAATACTCAACACGTGCTTGGTGACGGCATTGCAAATCATTGGGTCATTTTTTGATTTCTTTCAGGAAATGTTCTGGAGAATTCCCAAAGAATTTACAGCCTCTGATCTGAGAACCGTCGTGGAGGGTTTGAACCATGATGAATCGGGACTTGCCTCAAACGCCGAATCGGCTCAGGCTGTCGTGACACGAGTTTTTCCAGCAGGAATTAACGGAGAATCGTCCAATTCCAGACCAGACAAGAAAGAAAGGAAGAAGAAAAATAAAGACAAAGCTGAAAAGAAGAAGAAGAAGAAAAAGGAGAAAGAAAAAAGGAAGAATAAAGAAAAGAAAGGGAGAAAAAGGAATGATAAAAATAAAGTGAAAAGAAGGAAGTCTAGAGATATGAGTGGAGATGATGTTGTATCTGATGGTGGCAACAGTTTGAATGGTGACGACGACGACAACGACATGATTCAGCCAGAGGCTTTTAATTTTCCTGGCGTTGGAAAGAAAGAGAGAGATGAGGATACGAGTGATTCGGGTTTGGATCCGGAAATCGAGGCCAGGGAACAGGAGAGGATGAGGACGGAGAAGGGGGATGGGAAGGAGTCCAAGGTCAAAGGTAAACTGACCACGCAAAAGGAGAGAAAAGATTTGTTGAAAAAGATTCAGGAGAAACGAAATAAAAGGAAAAGGAAAGACGATGAAGTCGCCGAGTCCCGGATAGAACAGAATGGAGTTGTCTCCCTGGATGACCCAGATCGAGAGAGTTCTGGAGTGAAAAGAAAATCCCTGGCAACGTCGAGTCCATCAGAGAAGTCAAAGGCCAAGGGAGATAAGAAGGGGAAACGGTTGAAGGTTTTTGATTCGGACTCGGACAGTGACATGAATTTGGATCTGTCCACAGGTGGACAGTCTGAGCAGGAAGGTGATGACCCTTCACCTTTGACTGGAAAAACCAAGAAACGGATTTTGGAGTCGGACAGCGAACATGAGACAGAAATGGACAAAGTTGTAGATGGGAACGCTTCATGGACCAAACACAAGGGTGATGATGATGGGGATAAAGATAATAATGATGATAATAATGATGATGATGATGATGGAGGAGGGGAGAGAACAAGGAGATTGAGTAAAGGGAGAAAAAGATTAAAAATGATTTTATCCGACGACAACGACGACGAAGACGTGGATAGTGATGAAACAGGGGATAACAAAATGGATGATGCTGATGTCTTACCCAAGGAACAAAGAGAAATAGACAGTGATAAGGAAAACACTGTAGATGAATTGCCATCTTCTCATCAGACAGGTAAGACACATCAGACATCTTCATTATCAAGACTCAACAAATTGATGGTGGGTGAAATGTTGGATGCTGGGTGGGGGTCCTGACCTCCCATAGTGGGAGGTACTTACTGTGTCTTCTATCCCCTATGTCTGGGTGGGGGTCCTGACCTCCCATAGTGGGCAGGGAGGTACTTACTGTATCTTCTATCCCCTATGTCTGGATGGGGTTCCTGACCTCCCATAGTGGGCAGGGAGGTACTTACTGTGTCTTCTATCCCCTATGTCTGGGTTGGGGTCCTGACCTCCCATAGTGGGCAGGGAGGTACTTACTGTGTCTTCTATCCCCTATGTCTGGGTGGGGGTCCTGACCTCCCATAGTGGGCAGGGAGGTACTTACTGTGTCTTCTATCCCCCTAAATCTATTTTCCAATTTGCTTTCTGTCTTTGTCTTGGAATGGAATTACTTGGTTTTGCCCTGGCCCTGGCCGTAGTACGTGGCTGGGAGGGAAACAGTCAAATGCACAGTTATTGTTTTGGGAGATGGTATTTTTTTCCTTGTAAATCATCTCTCTGTTATGTATTGTTTTAGTTGTTATTTTGAATGTATAATGTAAGCATTTGAGTGTGTTCCTCTTAGTGGGATCTTGTGCTGGTGTCTGGGTAGACATTTAGTGTGATCTTGGAATCTACATCTGTTTCCTTTATGAACCATTCCCCTCTGTCTTACTTATTCCTCAAGTCCTTTTAATTGTAAATCTAGAATCTTTTCACTATCCAGTTTTCTTCCTTTGTATTGGTGCTGATTTGACCTTTAATGTGTTGCAAGCACCGTAAAACCCTTAAAAACAAAAACAAATGATGGATCCCCTACCCCCCTCCCCTCTTGACCGATGGAGTCTTCATCTGCCCACATCCTTGCCATCTCTTCTATTGCTCTAAATCTCTCCACCTTTAGGAAATATTGTGTTCTATCACCAGCAATGTCTGATTCACACATTTTAAAATACAAATGACAGAATAAAGTGGAGCTGATGATTTCCCAGCAGAAATTTTAACAAGAAATGAAGAAAAATGCCAGAAGACGATAGAGAATAAAAACTTTGCGGCAATGGGGATTCAAACCCATGACCCTACTGTTACTACAACTCTGCCTGGCAGGTTATGGGTTCGCTGCAAAGTTTTTATTCTCTATTGTCTTCTGTCCCTTTTCTACTCCCTTCATTTCTTGTTATTATCAAAAAAAAAAAACATCTGTGCCCGCTCCACTCACTTTTCCTAATGAAAATCCACCAGAAATTCTAGACATTTCATCACGATTACATTGAAAGTGGTGACAATTTCACCAAACAGGACAAAACTGCTTTTCCATAAGTGTAGTGTTACATGAAGAATCTATAAATTGTGTAAACATCTGCAGTGGTGGTTCGTAAATGTCTTGTACAGATTTATGCGTTGATTGTCAACTTTAATTTGATATATCAGCCTTTTTTTTTATATATCAGCCTTGTGTTTCATAATTATGGCAGTTTTTGCATTGCTTGCGGCCGCAAAAAAATCGCAAAATATCACTGATTTGCATTGCAGCTGCAAAATCAGCAATTTATTTAAAATATTTAAAAAGAAGAATTTTTTTTTCTTTTAATTTGATAGCTTGTGTAGAACGTGACAGATAATTAATCAAGCGTAGTTTCTTTTTTACTATCTCATTGTCTTCCTTTTTACAGGCGCTGTTATGACCTTACATTTGTTACAAGCACCGTGAAATCCTTAAAAAGAAACAAATACCTTTCTCTTTCATGAATTAATTATGGGTTTTTAGGAAATTTAATCGCAAATTTTGCTGTTTTTAGTTTGCAAAATTTGGGATTTTTATTTTTTTTTCCAAAAACCGGCATGTCAGTCTATTAAATTGTCTACCCTCTCCCTTCATCATCCCTTCTCCCTTCTCTCCCCCTCCCCCTTCATCACCCCCTTCCTTCCCCCCAGCCAATTCCACACAAAACCTAGATGACAGTCTTCATCTACGGTTTGATGACAGCAATGATGATGATGATGACGATAAGGAGGAAGTAGAAAATTTGAATGATAAAGATGACGACAAAGATGGCACTGGCAGGGATGAACTGCACAAAATTACCTCCCTTGATAAAGGTGAAGAAAACAAGTTTTGTCTTTTGTCTTTCCTGGAGTTTAATTTTTTCTTTTTTTTTTTTTTTTAAAGACTGTTTTTAGCCTCCGTGTCAACTGTCAGCATTTAGTGAGTAGAAATGACACCTGAAATCAAGGACATCCTTTTGTTGACATGTCAGATACACAAAGGATATACGGATAGTCTTATTCAAAAAGAACAATATTTCCTGTAACTTACTTACTCACTCACTATCCACTGACGTTGGCTGCCCGCACTCTGTGATGACAAATGTCTGCCCATTCCTTTTGTCTGTTGACGTCTGTATCATACAACTCTCTTCCATTCATATCCGTCTATTCTAGGATGTTCCTTGTATAACTAGACCTTGGTCTTCCCCTTCTTCGTTCCCGTCCATTTTCCCCTGTACTACATCTTTCAGTTGGGTGAATGGGTTTCGACTTATGTGACCAAAAAAACGGAGTTTTCAAATATACTTTGATACTTTCAAATATATCTGGCATAAAATCAGGTGCTGCCAGCTTCTCATTGTTTACAGATACAGCCTTTTAGGAGCACAAGTTACACGACTCCTGTGAGATGTGATCAGAGATAACACTGTTACCTGCCAGGTACTCATTTTACACCTGAGTACACTGGGAGAATGTGATTAAAGAGCCTTTCCCAAGGATTCAACCAGTGACCTATCCCACTAGACCAATAAGTCACAAGATCTTGTTCTTGTCCTTTTTGATTGGTTTATCTACTTCCTTTTTACTGGTACTTATTTATTATCTGAGGGGGTCCTGTTAGCTCAGTTGGTAGAGCACTCGCTTCAAATGCAAAGGAACAGATATCGATCCCGGGTGCAGTTGAGATTTTTTTCTGATTCCCCTGTCCAGCCAGCAGTAATAGGGTAGCTGGGTCTTTTCGATCTGATGGAAAGTACTTTTTACTAGACTAGCGTCTTATCAAAAGGGTAGCGAGCAATTTCTTTTGTCCATTTCACGTTATAGAAACCAGGATCTACTCTAGGTCCATGGGCCCCATGGCTCTGAATGACTTCATACAAAATTATTTTTGAAGCTGAAACAAGAGCTGTGAAACAAAATATAATTTTATAAAGATATCGCTGTAAAAAGCTTGCCTTATTATTGAAGATATTTGACTGTTTGTTGTCTTATTTGAGAACAGATTCATTTCCAGCCACTTTGATGTCACAAACTCTGGCGTCTGACGACGAAGACGATGACCACGTCCCACTGAGGTCTGTCATCAACAAGAAAAGACCTGTCATCAGTGATGATGACGATGATGATAATCATGGCAATTGAATGATAATAATAATAATAATAATAATAATAATAATAATAATAATGATAATAATAATTATATTGATTATAATGATTATAATAATGGCAATGATGATGGTGGTGAAATAATGATAATAACAATGAAATGATGATACAGTTGAGGATGGATATATGGACATCTTCGGGACCGCAGTAAGTTGTTGATATAAGTCGTAAGGGTGATGTCGATTTATCAGTCATCCCAAAAAATGACAGGGAAACAAATGAGAAAATGTATAATTGAAATTGTTACAACAGACGTCAAAAATGTGAACAGGAGCATAAAAGTAAAAAATGCAGTTTTGATTGGTGCAGATGTGACCTTTGAGTTTGAGTCATCAATAGGGAATTGTCTGTATGACGTTACACATCTAGAGAAAGAGAGAGGAGGATGACAGAGGGGAGGGGGGGGGGGGAGAGAGAGAGAGATGACAGAGAGAGGGGGGGGATGTGAGAGAGGGAGAGGGGAAGAGAGAAAGAGAGAGGGAGGGAGTGTGTGAGAGAAAAAGAGAGAGGTGACATGATATACATGGGTAATCTATTAAACATTTTTATCTATCAAGAATTTCCATTCTTGTCTTTGAGTACTTTGAGTTTTTGTTTAACTCACTCAATCCTAGAAAATTTTGCTACTTTTCAAAATTGGCAAAAATGTATTAAAAATGAGCATGTGCATAGTTTTATTCAACTACCATTAACATGTAAAAACTAAAAACATTAGCTTTGATACTACGCCTATAATTTGTCTCATAAAAATGTAATAAATAAAAGTAACCTGGGTTAACTACGGATATAGTCGGTGTTAGGATTGAGTGAGTTAATTTACGAATAAGATTTCCAGATTCAGTAGTCAGTGATGCTAGTAGGGTCTCCTCTGGCTGTATTCCAATATCTGTTACCTTGTGTGTCATTTTGGTATTTGGATTCCAGCAGCTTGTGGGCTTTGTGGCCTGGTCGTATGGCATTTGCCTTTGGATCAGTAGATCCCTGGGTTCGAGCCCCACTCCAGGTGGCACAAAGTTGAATCCTTGGAAAAGACTACTCACATTCTCTCATGGCAATCAGGAGTAAAATGAGTACCTGGCTATTAACAGCGTTCTCTCTGTTTAAAAGTCTTTGTAATATTGCCTTACAGGCATCATGCCTCATCCAACATGTTAAATGTTGCTGCTAGCTTGGGACTGCTTAAAGCGTTTTGAGCATGCTTACTGGATGTTGCTCAAGTTATTGTCATTGGCCTGGAATGATAAAGTGACTCGTGTCCCATATCCAGGCCGTCTCTGGTATCCATAGCCAAGAATGAGGCATTCAGTTATGTGGAAGTGTTTTCTATCTAAAGGTTGTTGGTAAATCTTGTTTGTCATACGGAATGTGAGAAAGACATTTTATCAGTGGTGATCATTTTCCTTGGATCTGTGGAAATTCCCGATTTTGGAGTCAGAGGAGGAAATTCCCCCAATCAAATGTCCTGGCAGTTAGAGACTTGGTGTGTGCTGGAACAAATAAATTATAAAATAAAATAATAAAATTCCCTTTATTCATCCCATAGGGGAAATTTGTCTCTAGGGTCTATTCCAAGGGAAGACTGGAATAACCCAGGCGTCAGCCGCAGTGCAGCGCCGTACATTGAGCTAGGGCGAGGTGACTTAATCAAGGCCACACAGCGCAGTGGCGGGTGATCGAACTCGTATCTTTTAGGTATGAAGCAAACACCATACTGCTGAGCCACGCTATCTCTTAAATAGGTGCAGTTTTACCAATCTCCAGAAGTTAACTAGAGTATCGGTGAGAGTTTATCATCTAAATTGCTGTAGAAGTGGGGGTTGGTGCAAGACCAAACTGTCTGGATTTCATATAAAATGCCTCCACTCCAACCTAAGGTTCCTGAACATCTACTGGCCAAATAGAATTAACAATGAATAAGTCTGCTCTATCCTTGTGGGATGGGTGGAGGAAGGACGTCATTATGAGAAGGTGGGGATGGACAGGACAGTTTATAATATGTATAAGAAAGTAGGAGGGAAAATTTAGCAAAACTGCTCTACATTGGACACTAGAAGGAAAGAGAACTGGGTGGGGTTCCTGACCTCCCATAGTGGGCGGGGAGGTACTTACTGTATGTCTTCTATCCTTCTGTATCGGATTTCCAGTTGATTTCTGCTTTTGTCTTGGGATGAGATTACTTAGTTTTGTCCTGACCCTGGCCAGAGTCCTTGGCTGGGAGGGAAAGTCAAATGTATCGTTATGGTTTTGGTAGATGATATATTTTTTTTCTTGTAAATCATCTCTCTACTGTTATGTACTGTTATTCTTATTTTTTTTAAAATTCTTAACATATGATTTGTAAACATTTGAGTGTATTCCTTTTAGTTGGGACTTGTGCTGGTGTCTGGGTGATCTCACACTAAGTACACGGATAGTGACAGTGTGCTCTTGGAATCGACACGTTCCCTGTTTGAATCATTTCCACTTGTCTTACTTTTTCTCGAATCCTTTTAATTTGACATCAAGAATGTTTTTCTTCCTTTTTACTGGCACTGATATGACCTAAATGTGTTGCAAGCGCCGTAAAACCCTTCAAAACACATACAAAGACACGATTTAACACAAATACACACAAGGTGCTACACATACAAAGACACGATTTAACACAAATACACACAAGGTGCTACACATACAAAGACACGATTTAACACAAATATACACAAGGTGCTACACATACAAAGACACGATTTAACACAAATACACACAAGGTGCTACACATACAAAGACACGATTTAACACAAATATACACAAGGTGCTACACATACAAAGACACGATTTAACACAAATACACACAAGGTGCTACACATACAAAGACACGATTTAACACAAATATACACAAGGTGCTACACATACAAAGACACGATTTAACACAAATATACACAAGGTGCTACACATACAAAGACACGATTTAACACAAATACACACAAGGTGCTACACATACAAAGACACGATTTAACACAAATATACACAAGGTGCTACACATACAAAGACACGATTTAACACAAATACACACAAGGTGCTACACATACAAAGACACGATTTAACACAAATACACACAAGGTGCTACACATACAAAGACACGATTTAACACAAATATACACAAGGTGCTACACATACAAAGACACGATTTAACACAAATACACACAAGGTGCTACACATACAAAGACACGATTTAACACAAATACACACAAGGTGCTACACATACAAAGACACGATTTAACACAAATACACACAAGGTGCTACACATACAAAGACACGATTTAACACAAATACACACAAGGTGCTACACATACAAAGACACGATTTAACACAAATACACACAAGGTGCTACACATACAAAGACACGATTTAACACAAATACACACAAGGTGCTACACATACAAAGACACGATTTAACACAAATACACACAAGGTGCTACACATACAAAGACACGATTTAACACAAATATACACAAGGTGCTACACATACAAAGACACGATTTAACACAAATACACACAAGGTGCTACACATACAAAGACACGATTTAACACAAATACACACAAGGTGCTACACATACAAAGACACGATTTAACACAAATACACACAAGGTGCTACACATACAAAGACACGATTTAACACAAATACACACAAGGTGCTATACATACAAAGACACGATTTAACACAAATACACACAAGGTGCTACACATACAAAGACACAATTTAACACAAATACACACAAGGTGCTACACATACAAAGACCCCATTTAACACATACACACAAGGTGCTACACATACAAAGACACGATTTAACACAAATACACACAAGGTGCTACACATACAAAGACACGATTTAACACAAATATACACAAGGTGCTACACATACAAAGACACGATTTAACACAAATTTACTATTAATATTATTACTCTGACACTTCCCCTTGCCTCAATAGGAATGTTTTCAAGTTTCCTAAAATGGCTGAGCTCTTTTCCTCCATAACTTTGGGACATAGAACGATTTTTCATCTAGAGATGTACGCTGTCATTTACATCTGGGACCCTGAATCTGTCGTTCGTTGTGATATCGGAGTGGTCTAGCTTGGGACCCTGAATCAGTCGTTCGTTGTGATATCGGAGTGGTCTAGCTTGGGACCCTGAATCAGTCGTTCATTGTGATATCGGAGTGGTCTAGCCTGGGACCCTGAATCAGTCGTTTGTTGTGATATCTATCGGAGTGGTCTAGCCTGGGACCCTGAATCAGTCGTTCGTTGTGATATCTATCGGAGTGGTCTAGCAGGGGCATGGAATACAAGAAGCCCAGATATGATACCCACCTGGATACACCTCTGTATAGAGCTTTTAGACTTGGTGTAGTCTCCTTCGCTCCTCCTCATCTATCAATGATTGGACCAATTCTTATAACTGAACTTGTTTCCTAGGATGTTACTTATCTCCAACTCTGCTTTGAATTTATTCCAATTTTTTGCTGATACTGTGGTTTCTATTTCTTGCAGCTTATTCCAGTTATTGACAATCCTAGATGAAAAAAAGTTCCTTCTTTCATTTGTTTTAAAACGTTCTTTTCCAATTTCTTGCTGTTTCCTCGTGTCTGAATGTTCTTGTTTGGTTTAAGAAATCCTGCCTCTACCCTGTCTATTCCCTTTACTATTTTCTATGTTTGGATCATATCTCATCTTCTTCTGTAATCTAAGGTCGGGAGATTTAATTCTTTCAGTCTCGCACAGTAGGTTTTGTCTTTCAGGTGTGTGATAAGTTTTGTTGCTCTCCTTTGCACTCTTTCCAAACAGTCTTTGTCTCCCTCAAACTTCGGATACCATATGCAGTTGGCATATTCCAGCTTTGATCTAACCATAGTCGTGCTATAATATGTAGGCATTTGAACAGGATTGTGGCAATTTTGAACTCTGCTCTCCCTTCAACAGGAAGCCAATGGAGAGATTAATGATGGCCCTGGTGTGCTATGTCGTGTAGGCTAAGAAAGGGTCACTAATCCAGCCACCCTGTTTTGGACATTCTGTATTCCATCAGTTTTACAACTTGGAACGCCTTAGAGTAAACTGTCTCATTATCCATGTGGACGCATCACAAATGTATTTACTATAACTATAAATTAAATGGTTGTAGAATTTGTGTCAATCCATTTTCTTATTTTGTCAACGTTTCTAAGATGAAAATGAACAGATTGGCTTTTCGTGGCAGTTTTTTGCCATCTAAAACCCAAAATTTCAAAACTTTGCCATAAAAAATTTCAAAATTTCCCATCAAAATGACAAAATTTTCCAATATTTTGCCAAAAATTTGCCGCTGGTTTTACAAAATTCAAACAGGTTAAACACCACGTGGTCCTTTGGAATGTCATGAATCCGTTTTAATCCAGCCTCCCATAAAAACTGACAAAATGCATTGAAATTAAATTTGAACATGAAATCCTTTCCTGAGTAATACAAGAATGGGTAAGTTTAAGCACATTGTCACTATTTTTTCAGCTAAAATTAAATCTTAAAATTCCAAATCTGGAACCAAAAAGAAAAACTCAAAACAAGCTAACAAACAAATACCCCCCAAAAAACAAAAGCAAAAACAGCAGAAAATAACCAAAAACAAAGAGAAAAATTTTGTAACAAAACAACCCCCCCCCCCCCCCCCCCTTCCAAAAAAAAAAAAAATAAAACCCAGGAAAACCTAGGTCTGTTTATTTTATTTATTTATTTATTTGGGGGGGGGGGGGGGGGTTTCCAGCGCTGGCGACACTTTTAGGTCATTTCAGCACCAGTGAAAATAAGACGGTAGAGGCAAAGTTGTAGCTTTGAAGGTCAAAGCAAGTCAAAGGTCAAAGGTGATTGATTCAACATAAAAGGGAACAGTAGATTTCACGAGCAATTCACCGATGTGCCTATTTGGACATTCCAGCTAGGAATGATCCGTTAAAATACTCACAAGGTGAAATAACAGTTAAAACTCATACATAACTATAACATGTAGAACATAACAACAGAGAGATGATAAATTGACAAAGAAAAATATCAACTCAAGAAAAAAGGTACCTACTTATTTGACTGTCTCCCTCCCAACTACAGACCCATGCAAGGACCAGGGATAAACAGAGCGAAGACAGACAGCAACATAATATAGGGGATAGAAGACCAGCACGTGAACTCTCAGGGAGACTCCACCCCTAACCGCCCCCCCCCCCCCCCCAAAAAAAAAATAAATCAAAAACTAATTCCGGAAGTCAATTTTGTAGCAAGTTTGTTATAATATCTCTCCATCTCCTTAGTGCTGTCTGAAAAATACAAATAGACGGGTTTTTTTTTTTTTTTTTTTTTTTTTTTTTTTTTTTTTTTTTTTTGGGGGGGGGGGGGTGTCGATTCGATCCAGTAGAGTTCATACCTACAGGCATAATGAGCAGTAGGGATGTCAAAGTAAAACAAAAAAAGTAATACTTCAGAGTCATTGGGCCCATGGAGCCGGAGTTTATCCCGGTTTCTATAGCGTGAAACGAATAATAGGAATTGTTTGTTACCCTTTGTATAGGATGCTGGTCTATCGCAAAGTACTTTCCACCAGATCTAACAGACCCAGCTACTCGATCACTGCTAGGTAGACAGGGGGGTCAGGAAAAAAAACCCAACTCGACTGCTCTCGGGATCGATCTCGGTTCCTATTATTGTGATGCGAGTGCTCTACCAACTGAGCTATCAGACCCGCTACCATCTCAATCACCTCGAGATATAAACCCGTTTAGAAACAGTGGGTGATGGTGTTGAAGAAGGTAAAAATTTGTCGGATGAGTCAAACAACAATGCAAGGGACACTACTCGTTAAATGCACTCAACCTGTACTTTTATTTACAAGTTTATCTCCCTTAGTCAATGGATGGCTGAAATTTTAATGGCCACTTTTTCAATTAAATTTTTTTAAAAAACTATTCGCATGTCATGCATGTATTTTGAAAATCTATCCTTATTTCTCAAGTAAAAAGAATCTTGTTTATTTTTCAAATTTATGTTTACAATTTTTTTTTGGATCAGCAATAGGGAACAGGTGAAGGTTCTGAGAGCACACTATCAGTGTAACCTCTTAGATTGAGATCACTAAAAGTTTATCAAGACAAATTCACAGGATCCCACGGACGGAGAGAAGTAATTTCAATGTTTTCAAAATATTTTGATAAAGAAACAAACGATGACAGCACATATCGAGACGATTTACAAGAGGACAAAATAATCTCTCAATACTATAATCAAACATTTGACTGCTTCGCTCCCAACCAAGGACTCCGGCCAGGGCCAGGATAAAACAAAGAAATCTCATCCCATTAAAGATACAGAAAGAAACCTGGAAGAGGAGAACAATACGCTTCAACAGTCGAAACGTCACATCCCTCGTAATGACGCATGGTAACATAGTAACTGGCTCTAAACTATCGGAACAATGGTGGACGCCCTTATGAAATACTTCTCCGACGAGCATCAAAGCGTATCCAGGGGAAAAAAACATTATAAATCTGATCATGTTTTGACTTTTACACATTCTGATTTCAAGACATATGAAAAGTTCTAGCCAGCATTTAGAATAAAAAGTACCGATTTTCTTTCCACGATGGCCGCCGTTGCTGGGCGACGTGACATCAGACTACTGAATCCAATTACAAGGGGATTGAAGAAACGATAAGAGTGATATCCCCTCCCCACACATCATGGGAGCTCAAAGGAAGTCCGTCTAGTATTGGATGTATTTAGTGAATACAACACAACGACGACAACAACAACAACAACGACGACGACGACATCAACAACAAACCACCTAAAACGGGGGGAAAAGAAGGGAAAAAATACAGCCACCCTCATCAATTCAATCCCCTGACAAATAAGATTAAAAAAACAAACAAACCCCAACAAAACAAACAGCAGAATAGAACATGACAAACAAATAAACAAAACCAATAAAAAAATATATATATACCAAAAAAAATAAAATCAAAGACTACAACAACAAAAAAATAATAAATAAAAAAAACAAAAACAAGCAGACCACAGCAAAAGACAAAATAAAACGAAAAACAAACAAACAAACAAGGGAAGTGAAGACCAGGTTCACGTTTGACTACCGATGACGTCACTAATGTATTGCTGAAGAGGTAAAACTATGTACAACAATGTAATAGTTATGTAGAATTCATTGGAATAATCAAGAAACGTACACACACACTCACAGACAAACACACACACTCATAGACACACACGCACAGACACACACACATAGACACAAACAGACATTTCAAAATAATCACATTGCATATTGGTAGATATTTTGTCGTTGCATTCGAATTTAGTTTGGCCAATGACATGGTATACACCGTATGGGTGTCATTATCGTTATCATCATCATCATCATCATCATCATCATCTTATAATTTGTTATCATCATCATCATCATCATCATCATCATCATCATCATCATCATCATCTTATAATTTGTTATCATCATCATCATCATCATCTTATAATTTGTTATCATTATCATCATCATCATCATCATCATCATCATCATCATCATCATCATCTTATAATTTGTTATCATTATCATCATCATCATCATCATCATCATCATCATCGGCGTCGTCATCGTCGTCATTATCACCATAATCATCGTCGTCCTCATCATTACTATCTGTAGACTTTTCATAGAGTGATTATGATAATAGTGACAATAATGATAATAATGAATAGCAAAAAGAACATTAATGAAAAAACGATAATAATAATAATAATAATAATAATAATAATAATAATAATAATAATAATAATGATAATAATGATAATAATAATAATAATAATAATAATAATAATAATAATAATAATAATAATAATAATAATAATAATGATAATAATAATAATAATAATGATAATAATAATCATAATAATGATAATAATAATGATAATAATAATAATAATGATAATGTAATAATAATAATAATAATAATAATAATAATAATAATAATAATAATAATAATAATAATAATAATAATAATCTACACAAATTATTGACACCATTATCACAATAAATATACTTGCTTTCCAAAACAGATACGATGCTGTAAATCTATTTTATACATACATGTGTGCCCGCAACGTTTCGGGCTCCAAGCCCATATTCAGCCAACAACAATCCAAAGACAAAACAAAAGAAAAAACAGAAGAAAACAGACAAACAAAAAAAAACAAGAAAAAACAACCACCATAACAAATAATGGAATTATAAATACATGACTAAAAACCAGTTGGACGACCGAGAAATGGTCGGCACGTGACGTCCAGCTGTTTTTTTATTTTATTATTTGTAATGTATTTATGTTTTCACTGTTGCTTGATGTTGGCTGAAGAATGGTTTAGGGCCCGAAATGTTCGGTGTTTGGTATTTTGTTCTTTATTTTTGTAGTGCCAGATTCAATAGGGAAAAAATCGTGACGTCACCCCTTCTACTCTTTTGGTTCCTAAATCCTTGGAAGTGTGTATGTATCCAGTCCTTCGGAGTATTTAGACTAGAAAATAAGATGTCATCACTCTGACACCAGAAGGTGGATTTCAAGAGATGTGTATCCAGTCCTCCCGATGACTGGTTTTACACTTCCAATGAAATGGGAACCAGTTTTTTGACATAACACTTTTCTTCCCCGTTTGTTGACAAATTTAGTATTTAGTATTTTTCAGTTTTTAGACAGCTAATACGGTGATTAGTTCTCACTAAATTGTACCAATCAGACTATAAACGTTTAAGGTTACACATAATTTTGTGTGTCGGTACGTTATATCCGGCTGACGGATGTTGTGAGTTTATTAACGAAACGCATGACATCAATTCCAAGGTGTGTAGGTTGGTGTCTGTCAATCAAACATGTTACAAATGATTACACATTCATTGGTCATAAAACACATACACACACACGAACTCTTACAAACACACACACACACACAAACAAACATCCACATACACACATACAATTTGGGTGGTATTTTATTATCACAACCACATCTACATTCACACACGCACAGACACATATAGACACAAACACACACACACACACACACACACACACACACACTTACATACACACATACCAGCACATGCACCTGAAACGATTTGGGTGGTAAAACACACACTCATACACATACACACATACCCACCCACACACATACACACACACGCGCGCGCGCACACACACCTTTCTAAATGTTTATCTTACATACGTGTCTGTGTCCAATTTATTTTTCTAAACAAAGAAAACTGTTTCACAATGACAATCCCAAGCGTGCGGGCGGGGGGTTTTCCTCTCTCCCCCCCCCCCCCCCCCTCCCCCAATAGCCCAGTGGATAGAGTACCCTTCACACAAGCGAGGGGACTGATATCCAACCCTGAATGAAGAAATCAACATTTTTTTCGGACCCCTTGTCCATCCAGAAGGGATTGGGTAGCTGGATCTTTTTAGATCTAGTGGAAAGTACTTTGCCATAGACTAGCGCTCTATCCAAATGGTAGCAAGCAATCGCTACTCTTGGTGTAACGTGGTAAAAACCTGGATAAATTCTGGCTCTAAGAGCCCTATGACTCTAAATAAAAATACAAGCTATACAAGCTAAAAATACAGGCTATGCCAGTACGGTAGCGTGCTGATGACGTCAATAGGAAAGAAAGGTCGTGACGTCACACTTGATCTTTTTCTGGTTCCTAAATCCTTGGAAGTGTGTATGTAACCAGTCCTTCGGAGTACTAACAATGAATAGGTTACATAAAGGTGACATAACTATTTCAGTAGCAAAGGGCTGTCTGAAGCAGGTGATCGTGAAAATTCAACGAAACAGTGAAAATGGAGAAGCTTCGTATGGAACAAAACAGAACAAAACAGTTTTTGTTCCCATACGAAGTCTCTCCATTTTCACTGTTTCAGTAGCAGGATGTATAGGCAGATTCTTAGGATTACGTGACGTAAAAGAGCGAGGATGGAAGATCTTTATTGACGACCAGCATTTATTTAGACTAGAAAATAAGATGGCATCACTCTGACACTAAATCATTGAGAAAAGGTTTGTATTCAGTCCGCCGGAAAACTTGTTTTACACTTCCAATGAGATAGGAACCAGTAATTTGACATCACACATTTCTTCCCTATTAAGGGACAAAAGTGGTGACAAACGAATTCTCCTAATGCATGGTAAAAAGTTACACATAGTTTTGTGTGTAGGTACTATGGACATGGCGTGCAGAAATGGTATTTTACTTAAAATCATAGAATCAATATATTAGAAACAAAAACAAAACAAACATTTAAAAAACAACAACTTTGCATAATTAAGTAAATTGCGGCTCACGTGACAACGCGACTGCGTTCCGTAAACTTCCGCTCGTGAGGCGCTTGATCGTGATTACATGAACTCATTGAGTGACCGATGGTGTCAAACTGGAACTAAGTCAGGATGAATGAGGAAGACAAATGTGATGTCAACAAACTGGTTCCTATTTCATTGGCAGTGTAAAACCAGTTTTCCGGAGGACTGGTTACTTGCCTTGTGTAATTGATCTTCTGGTGTCAGATCCTGTCCTCAGGAAGACTGGTTTTACACTTCCAATAAGATTGGAACCAGTTTTCTAACATCTCACCTTTCTCCCCTATTCAATTCATTTACTTTAAATGCTTTTGCTAACATTTTAGGTAATTTGACGACAACTCTAAAGGAAAGAGAAAAATGGGAAATAAAATCTACAAAACATGAAAGTAAGACTAACAAAATAGTGTCACTGTTTTCATTGTCTTTCTTATTGGCTGAAGAAGTGGTTTGATCCTGAAACCTTCTGTATAAAATAGTTTGTTCTCATTTGAACCTGTTATGGTATAATCTGCTTTGGTCTATGTGGTTTATGACAGTGTACGCCACGAGCACACGGAACACACGTCCTAGGCAAAAGGAAGACTTCGGGAGAGATTTCTGACACGTCACAAATTGTGTCCAATCTCCCCAAAACGGTTGTATGTCGGGATGGTCGAAAACATGAGCTTTTATTTAACGCAATATCCACTAAACGTGCTCGAAGCGCTTTACAAGAGGTCCCTAGCCAACAGCAACACGAGACATGACGCATGTTGGGCGAAATTATAATTTTTCCCCGACAGAGACAACGCTGTTAACGGCCAGGTACTCATTTTACACCTGAATACGGTGAGACAATGTGGGTAAAGAGCCTTTTCCAAGGACTCAACTATGCGCTGCTCGGAAATCTAACCCAGAACCTTCCGATCCGAAGGCGAGTGTCAAACAACTAGACCACATAGCTGCACATGACATATTGTCAAAAATAGGAGTCTTGGGTTCAATTTTTTAGGGCACACTGGAGAGAATGAAATACAATCCCTGACAGTAACAGAAGCTACCAGTTGACACGTCGTAAAAAAAAAAAATTAATTGAACAGCTTAAAAAAAAAGAAGAAAATACCAAACACGGAACGTTTCGGGCTCAAAACCCTTCTTCAGCCAAAAACAACAAACAATAACAAAGACCTGAGTGACGTCAACTGCATTCTATCTATACAGCCATAAGTAGACGTTACCCACTCGGACACACGACTACAGACCTGCCTGCCAGAACGAAAAACTCGTAGAATTACTAAATTTTGGCTCCAAATTCAGAACTTGTTGTAAATGAACGTTGATGCCAGACTACAGAGTTTTAACGATTTTGAAATGTGCGGCTATGAGGTCTTGTGGTATGGCACTCGCTTTCGGATCGGAGGGTCCTGGGTTCGAGCCTGGCTCGGCGAATAGATGAGTCCTTGGAAAAGACTCTTTACTCATCGTACTCAGGTGTAAAATGAGTACCTGGCCGTTAACAGTGTTGTCTCTGTCCGAAAAAAAAGAATTACAATATAGCCTAACAGGCGTCATGTCTCGTTCTACATGTTAAGTGTTGCTGTCGGCTGGGGAATCCTTGTAAAGCGTTTTGAGCACGTTTGGTTGATCTTGCGCTATATAAAAGCTCAAATTTAAATGTGATTTAATTGTCCTGGAGGTAAATTGTTGATTTTACAAGTTATTTTTATCGACTCCAATTGTTATCTGATACAAATGATGAATGGCGAGATTTACCAGTGGGCAGACACAACAATTTGACAATCTCGTGTAGATTGGTTAAAGATAGTATGAAGATGACGTCACTCAGGTCTTTGCCATCCGCGTTTATGAGTAAATCTCACTAAACTGTATTAACCAGACTATTAACGTTCAATGTTACACGTAGTTTGGTGTGTTGGTCCGTTAGATTTCCGGATGGCAATGTTGTGAGTTTCTTAGCCAACCGCATACTATCTATAGATATTGTAATAAGAATTATCAGTTACTATCATAACGGTTGTCGTCTTTGTTACTTATTTTACATTGACTAGATCATCATCATCATCATCATCATCATCATCATCATCATCATCATCATCATCATCATCACATTCACCAATACGGAAGACACACATAAATGAAATAATAGAATATTTCTTAGATCACAATTGCTGTTCTCTTGTTGCATCGGCTCGTAGAGTTTTTGACGTCACAATTGCTATAAACAATGACGTCACAGTTGCTTTATATATATATATATATATATATATATATATATATATATATATATATATATATATATATATATATATATATTAGTTTACGTCATAGCTGTTGTATTTAATGACGTCACAGGTCTATAGATATTGACGTCATGGCTGTTGTAGAACATGGCGTCACGACTGTTAGAGTCAATGACGTCACTGCTGGTGATGGTGCAATAGATGAGATCAATGGTTAATGCTGGTGTCGTGTTTGAAAGGTCACGAGTTCCATCCCATTTCAAACGTATCTTCGACTGTTTGGAAAATAAGATATAATGATTAGTTCTCTTGTTTATGATTGTTGATTCAATCGCATCATTTGGTTTGATCACTGGCATTGGTATGGCGGCTGTTGACATCGTTGTTGTTGTTGTCGTTGTTGTTGTTGAGGTCGTTGTAGCTGTTGTTGTTGTCGTTGTTGTTGTTGTCGTTGTTGTTGTTGTTGTCGTTGTTGTTGTTGTCGTCGTTGTTGTCGTTGTCTTTGTTGTCGTTGTCGTTGTTGTTGTAGATGTTGTTGATGGTACTGTTATTGATGTCGTTGTTGTTGTTGATTTCGTTGTTGTTGTTGATTTCGTTGTTGTTGTAGATGTTGTTGATGGTACTGTTATTGATGGCGTTGTTGTTGTTGATTTCGTTGTTGTTGTAGATGTTGTTGATGGTACTGTTATTGATGTCGTTGTTGTTTTTGTGGTCGTTGTTGTCGTTGTTGTTGTTGTTGTTGTTGTACTTGTTGTTGATGGTGCTGTTGTTGTTGATGTCGTTGCAGCTGTTGTTTTTGTCGTCGTTGTCGTCGTTGTCGTTGTCGTCGTTGTTGATGTTGTGACTGCTGGTAGTAGCGTCATGAGTCTTCAAAGAGAGTTCTGTTGGTTTTTCTTGGAACGTAGTTTTTGTTGGGGTGACGAGATGCACGGACTGGGGAGACATACGAGAAATATCAGTTATAAAAGATTAAAAAATATCCAAAGTTTTACCTTTATGGCGGGCATTGTGTATGAAATGAGCTTAATGGAAGTAGGAGTAGAGGAGGAGGAGGAGGAGGAGGAGGAGGAAGAGGAGGAGAAAGAGGAGGATGACGAAGAGGAGGGGGCGGCGTGGCTCAGCGGTACGATCTTTGCTTCTTACCCGAAAGGTACCGAGTTCGATCACCCGCTTTTGCTCTGTGTGACCTCGCCCTAGCTCAATTTGCGGCGCTGCACTGCGGCTTACGCCTGGGGTATTCCAGAATTCCCTTGGAATAGACCCTAGAGACAAATTTCCCCAATGGGATGAATAAAGGGATTTTTTATTATTTTTTATTGTTTACTTTTTATGAAGAATAAAAGGAAGAGGTGGAGGAGGAAAAAGAGGAAGAAGAGGAGAAGGAGGAAAAGGAAGTGGAGGAGGAGGAGGAGAAGGAGAATGAAGAAGAAGAAGAAGAAGAAGAAGAAGAAGAAGAAGAAGAAGAAGAAGAAGAAGAAGAAGAAGAAGAAGAAGAAGAAGAAGAAGAAGAAGAAGATAACAATGAGATATGAACGTGGATGCTAAGCTGTTAGAAGCTGTGGACTGTAACTATTATTGTGTATAAATGAGTATGACAGCTTAAACAACAACAACAAAAAAAAAAAATAAATAAAAAAAAAAATTAAAAAAAACAAACAAAAAATCAAAACAATTAAACCAAAAGAAGAACAAAAAAGATCAGCACATCACACAGCATTTTGGACAAATTGTTTTTAGATTTTTAAAGTCATTCACTTTTGTCTTTTTGCATGCACGACCAAGGTTAACAAACGCCTCTATAAAGCA
>NC_088371.1:3713952-3718952 GCF_034508935.2 Berghia stephanieae | reverse complement strand
GAGAGAGAGAGAGAGAGAAAGAAGAGAGAGAGAGAAAGAAGAGAGAGAAGAGAGAGAGAGAGAAAGAGAGAGAAAGAAGAGAAGGAAGAGAGAGAGAGAGAGAGAGAGAGAAAGAGAGAGATAGTGAAGAGATAGAGAAGAGAAGATAGAAGAGAAGAGAGGAGAGAGAGAGAGAGAGAGAGAGAGAGAGAAAGAGTAAGAAAGGGAGCGAGAGAAAAAGAGAGAGAGAGAAAAAAAAAGAGAGAGAGAGAGAGAGAAAGAGAGAAAGAGAAAGAGAGAGAGAGAGAGAGAGAAAGAGAGAAAGAGAGAGAGAAAGAGAGAGAAAGAGAGAGAAATAGAGAAAGAGAGAAAGAGAGAGAAAGAGAGAGAGAAAGAGAGAAAGAAAGAGAGAGGGAGAGAAAGAGAGAAAGAAGATGGAGAGAGGGGAAAAGAGAGAGAGAGAGAGAGAGAGAGAGAGAGAAAGACCTAGCTTAAAAAACAATCTTAGATGATAAATATTCTTGGATCAAAAACAATTTCGTTCCTTTCTCTATCCGCGATCCCAACACTATATCGGCCGTTTTCAAAATAACGCCAAATTCGAGTCTTCAAATTTTAAAAAAGTCAAGTATTTCCAACATACTCATTATTTTGTGTATGCTTTCTGTGATATGTATGCGACATAAAATTGTAATAACAGGGCTTAATGAGTTTCCAGTGGTCACTTATTCAAGTATTTGTGAATCCCGATCAACATGTGACTCATTCCTGTTACGCTTATAAAATTATGTCACATTACATAAGTTAACACATTTTTGGACAAATATTGAAATAAAACATTGAAAAACAATAAACACAGAGCATTGATACTAATTCTGACAATAAAATGACATTTATTGTTTTACAAAAGGCATTCAGAAATCAGTTTTTTTAAAACAAAAGATATTATTTGAGCAATCATCATCTCAAAAAAAATATAGGAAAATGACAAAAATAAAAATTGTTTACCATAGTCTAGGTATATAAGTGTTAAACCACCACAAATAATATTTCATTTCAAGTATTTATATTTATCATGAAAAAAAATGAAAAAGTCATTCTTAACAGGAATGAGTTTGTGTAACAGGAATGAGTGGACGTAACAGGAATGAGTTTTCTGTTACAGGAATGAGTAATTACAACATATTTATTCGAAAGGATTATAAATTCAATACGCTTAGTGATTGGAACTCAGAAGGGGAACAAAATCGTTAGGGCGCCAATACATTGATTTGGGGCTTATGTTATTAGAGATCCACAAAAGAGCACCAACATTGTTTGTTAACTTAACTCTAGGTTGAATCAATTGACTCAAGATAACTCTTTTGTGGAGTTCGGAATGTTTGGAAAAACAGACAAAAGAGGCATTTTTAGAAAGAGCAAGAAGCTGCCACATACCCATGTATGATTTTGGTTTACTTAATAACATAACGTCCAGTTTGAACATCTCTTCCAGGGTATCTTTATCACTTATGTGAATATCGGGAATATAATGGTCCAAGTTTGTGACAAAAAATCAACAACTGTCTGGATGTTGTCATTGAGTGAAGTAAGGTTTGATCTGACAACTTAAATAATGGTCCTTGCGTAAAGCCAGCTCTTGTATCAATCTTATTCGTATTTCGTCTGTTTGCCAAATGCATACACTGCACCACAGGCAGGCAGGCAATCCCCATCGGCCCTCAGCTTGACTGAAAATAACCGTTTCCCATCACACAGAGATCTAGGTATATCATTTGGAATGAAATGTGTAAACCTGTTGTCAATACCAATGCGAGTTTTGATTACACTTCTGCTGGCCCCAAGTATTCCACAAACACGTAATGCTTGATTTTCACATTCATCAACCACTTCAACAAATGATTTGTATTCATTCAATCTTTTGAGAAAACCATTGTAATCGATTTCAGTAGGCATCACCTTAATGTCTATGTCATCTTAGTCATGTTCATCACTTGATTCACTGTTTAAGTCAACCGGAGCAACTTCAGGCATGACTCCATCATTACCTTTGAAAACCTGTTGCTTCAAATCACTTTGTAGAAATGAATGAAATTTAATTGATGTGACCAACAACATTTTTGAACATTCTTGACTCCTTTTCTCCAAAGCGCTGAAGCAACCATATTAATGTTTTCACATTTTTTACATGCGCATGTTTCTCTGTCCCTTTTTCTTGGAGTAACAACCCAAAATGGCTTCAGTCGGTAGATGAAGAAAATGACACATATGGGTTTCAAGAGATGTATCACTTGTACAAATGTGACATTGTATCACATAATAGTCTTCTTTATTTGTTGACTTTATTTCTTGTTATTGTGTTTCTCTTTCCTGGAGCTAATTTAGAAATGTCACCTTTCAGGAAAAAATCTCGTACTATTTGTTTGACAAGATCTGGAAATTTTGGAGGCATTTGACGTCGTTTCCGAAATTTTCCAAGAGTTATATTTTTGAGAGTCATACCAGCTGCCAAATGTTTCACGGATTTATACATGTGCCTTCTGTTCCTCAAATGTTTGATGTCTTATAGGAGTGCAAAATGATATTGTAATGTTCTTTTCACTGAATTTTGCCACCTTTCTGATTTTTTTCTGCTATCTTTCAAAAGATTTCTAGTTTTTGATCGGGGTGTCAATGGAAGTTTGTGTTTATTAAATGACCTGTCCAAGCGCTTTTTGTACTTTTTGGATTTCTTTTTCAAATGAGAAAGAGAGGAGAACAGCCTGTTTTAGTAGCTTGATATCTTTGACGAGAGACATACTGGAGTGGAGATTTTGAGTGTGAGGATGGAGTGTAACTCAGATCAAGATTTTTCCGTTTCCGGTTTGTAGTGTGTGTGTGATAATTTTTATCCAATTCTTTCTCTGTTTGCGTTGTTCTCTTGGTGTCTTATCTTTTATGGACTTTTTCTTTCCCCTCAATTTGTCGCTCTGGTATTTGTCTTGTTCTTTTTTAAGACAAACAGCACGTCGAATAGGAACTCCATCTCGTCTTTGATGGTAAAGTCGTTGCTCTTGGCTGACGTCATGGCTTTTTTGGCATTTATGAAGAAAACAAAATAAAACAATCGTTACAACAAAGCTATGACACTTGAAAATGAACAATAATATCAAGTTCCATTTTGCCACCCTCATTCTTGTTACAAAACAAGGTGTAACAAGAATTAAAGTCAAGAAACAAAGAAGACTATTATGTGATACAATGTCACATTTGTACAAGCGATACCGGGACGTTAAAATCATAGTAATCATCTAAAATGTATCTGAGCCTAACAGGCAACAAACTATGTTTGGACATTAGGCATTTGGTATCGGCAAGGTAACTTTGCACTAAAAATAGTCTTTCAGCAATGGAAGAAATGAATATGTAATACAATAAAAATTGTTTTTAATGGTAACCATGTGGAGGCGCCGTGGCCGAGTTGTTATCGAAAGGGACTCCCGACTTGGAGGTAACAGGTTCGAAAATCTCCACAACCATAGAGTGGTTTCCTTAATCAAGGAAATTAATTCTGGTTGCTTCACTTTGCTTCACCCAGGTGTATATTATGGTACCAGTGCTGCTGGGAATGTACTTTGCTATAGACCAACGTCGTATTCATAAGTTAAATGTCTGTTTCATGCTACAGAAACAGGGGTAAGCTCCGATTCTATGGGCCATTATGCTCCAAAGGACTTAGTTACAATAAAACGTGTGTTTCATTTTATGAAAGTTCACATTCCTCATTCCTGTTATGTTTTCCTCATTCCTGTTACATCCCTCATTCCTGTTACAAAACAAGGTGTAACAGGAATGAGTGTAACAGGGATGAGTTTATCTCGCTTCGATTCATACTATCCCAAAAATATGCTTTACTCCAACATTAAAGTATGACTATTATTTAGAGCCTTAAAAAAGCTATATACTGATACCTTTTATTTTTTTATTCAATTTCTAATTTAAATAACAAGCCCTGGTAACAGGAATGAGGGTCATGGTCTAATGTTGAACACTACTCACCATTCTTGAAGCGGTTTTGATCTGGAAATCACACTGGATGAAAAAAACCATGTGTTTGTAGTTTCGGCCATGATGGAACAGAGGTATCTACGGCGATAAAACATTGTTAGTTGCACTTCTATTGTTTAGAGGATTTTAATTGGTTGATTTTCACTGCCGTTACAGGAATGAGTAACCACCTTGGGGACAGATTTTATTAATATATAATAAAATTTTTAAAAGTCTGATTGTTACAAAATTTTATGAGGATGTTAGAAGATGGCAATTTGCATCAGCTGAATTCATATGTGTATACAACAAGACACTCCATTTTGTTAAGAATTCGACTTCTAGCCATCATGCAAAAAAAAAAAAAAGGACAGGGTATTTTCCTCTACCCCCGTCAATTCAATATGTCATATCTATCCTGAATCTCTCTCGATTTTTGTTTTTTATGTTTCATACAAGTTAGTAATGTGTAGTGAGAGTGTGTAAGCAAGTATTTGCTAACAATATATGTATCAAATATGTCAAAGAGCCAATTATCGTCGAAGGACAGGAATTTGGCAGTTTTTTGAAAAAGGCCGATATCAGAAAAACGTACCCATTTACTGCTGAGTGAATAGAGGGGCAAATAAGAAATGCTCTTTTGGACCGGACTTGAAATGGATAGATAGAAAGATGGAACGATAGATGGATAGATAGATAGATCAATAGATAGGTAGATGGAACGATAGATGGATAGATAGATAGATCAATAAGGTAGATGGAACGATAAATGGATAGATAGATAGATAGATCAATAGATTGGTAGATGAATAGATTGATAGATCAAGAGATTGGTAGATGAATAGATTGATAGATCAATAGATAGGTAGATGGATAGACTGATAGATCAATAGATAGGTAGATGGATAGATTGATAGATCAATAGATAGGTAGATGGATAGATTGATAGATCAATAGATAGGTAGATGAATAGATTGTTAGATCAATAGATTGGT
>NC_088371.1:3691452-3698952 GCF_034508935.2 Berghia stephanieae | reverse complement strand
TAAAAGAAGGAGAGGCAAAAAGAGAGATAGAAGAAAGAATAGAATGAGAGGAAAAGAGAGAGAAGGAGACGATGAAGAGGGAGATGCATTTTACTGACATTTGACGGAGACAGGAGCGGCCGTTCTGCTGGGCTTCATCCGTGGGGTTGGTGTGCTCTTCACGGACTCCACGTGGCATGACGACAGGATTTCAATCTTCTCCTCCTCCACGGTCGTCGTCATCGTGCCAAGGTCAAGGTCTGTCTCAAGGTCAGGGACCGTACTACTGAGGTCAGGGTCATTCCCGCTGTCGAGGCCACCCGCTAACGAGCCACTGCTGATGGCGAGCGTATTGAGGAGCGGGAAGGAGATGGCGTGCTGGAGAAGGTCACATGATGTGTCCCCGCTCTGGCCGGTGAGAGAACTGTAGACGGAATCGGCGTCGACGGACGAGAATTCTGGGCAGCTTTTGTTTGTGGTGAATTCCTGTAGACTTTGCATCAATAGAGAATGGTCACGTGGTCTGTGTTGAGGTCGGGCAGGTTTTGACGTTGCATTTTTATCTCTTCTTCGATTTTGTCTGATTCGTTCTCTTGTAGAATATTTCCTGGAATGTTTTGGCAAATTCGAAATGTGATGAGATCGCGAAGAATTTGCATCAACAGATTGTAATCACGTGATTTGTTTTCAGTTGTTATGTACTTTGAGGTTGGGTTATTTAGTAGTTTTGGGTTTTGTTTGTTTATTGTTATTGTTGATTGTTATTGTTTATTGTCATTGTTGAACAATTTCTGTAGATGCTAAATGTTCAAACAAATTTTGTTCGTAGTGAATCCTTGTACACGGAGTTTTCCCCAAGTTCTTGTCAATTTTTGGTTTTATTCTTATGGGGCTTCCGATTTGGGCCGATTCTGATTCCAAAACTTTATTTGTCGATGTAGAGAATTGAGGCGGATATTGTTAGTGGCGAATTTTTGTCATAGATTTATAAAGGATGATGCTCAACTAACGTGTTTTAGTCTTTTTGCGAGTGAAACTGAAGACGATAAATTCCTCTATATGTTAAGATAGTTGTATGAGTCGAGTCATATATGATTTATAAACATTTATTCATTCTTTCCAATTTTAAAATGGACGTGCAATTATGCGCAACAAGAATTATTAAACAAAAGCAGGGCTTAGTGCATTAAATCTATGATACTTGAAGACTGCATCAATGTCGAAAATGATAATAAATGTATATCTTGTGTTTTAAATCTATGATTCTCCTCGGCTTTGCCTCATGGAGAAAATAATAATCAATGTTTAAAATCTATGTTTTTCTTATAGACTTGGGTGAATAAACTCAGGGTTTGTGCAGAGTGCTGTTTGAGTTATAAAGTGTATATTATGCTTCTTGGAATTGTCTGAATCTCACCCTAGAACAATTTCCGTTGACCTGGACTCACCAGGCAGAGTTTGTTTACATTTCACAGGAAGCCCAAATCACCAATAAATTGGAATCGCATGGAGTTCAGATGACTTTTGATACAACAATATTGGCAGGTTTTTGTCTAGATCCAATTGTTGTAAATGTCCGTTTGTGTTTGATGTCAATTTGACATCCTGGGACTGGCGATTTTTTGTGAGAATAGATATTCCAGGGGGAGACGACTCTGTAGGAATAGAAAATAGGAATGAATAAAGTTTAATGCATTAAATCTAATTGATATAATTAATTTTATAATAATTATATTAATTAAATTTAATTTGATAATTAATTTGTTTAATATTAAATTAAAATTCCAGGTATTAATCTGTGATATATGTGGCCTGCTCCGTCACACTGGTGTTTTGTCTGGATGAATCAGTTGGAGAAAAGTGAATAAAACGTTGGAATTATCGGAATTTTGGAATAGTTGGTTTTTGTGGTTTTTGGATTTGACGGATGATGTTTTGTGCGGCTATGTGGTCTATAGGTATGACACTCGCTTTCGGATCGGAAGGTCTTGGTTTCGAGTCTCTCATATTATATATATATATATATATATATATATATATATATATATATATATATATATATATTTATATATATGAGTGTTGGTGGGTACTTTTATGTACGAGAGTGCTCGATAATGTTGGATAGAGCTAATATTTATATATATATATATATATATATATATATATATATATATATATATATATATAATATAGGTATATAAGAGGTATATTATAATATATCCAATTTAAACAACCCTACATTCGGCGATGCCCAGAAATGGTGCCCTGTCCTCAGGGACTTTTGTTCCTTCCATTGTCCACCACCGATTCTAACTGGCCACATTCACGGTACATTTCTATTTCCTATGACGATTATTATTGGAAAATCGTCGTTGTTGCTATAAATAGATTGTGATATTTCCAAGCCTCGACTGTCTCCGTCGAGATTCCAGCTCATTTGCTGGAAAAATTCCTTCAAATTGCCTTAGGCTAATTGTGGGCGGGTCTGCAGTTTATTTATGGCGGTCTGTTCTTATCGCTGCAGGAAATCATAAATAAACACATAAATAGAGAAATAAACACATAAATAAATTTGTTAAAATGTGACCCGTCGTCTCCAATCGGTAATATTTCGGGATGAACTAGATGGTTACAATTGAATTTATTGATGCTATGCGTTTAGGTGAAATGCTAATAACATCCGCCAGCCGGACATAAGGTACCAACACACAAAAGTGCGTGTAAACGTTTGAAGTCTGACTGATGTAATTCAGTGAGAACTAATCATTAAAATGGCTGTTTAAAACCATAACAAAGAGCTGTGTGACGTCAGTAGGGAAGAAAAATCGTAACGTCACACCCTCCATTCTTTTGGTTCCTCAATCCTTGGAAGTGTGTATGTAACCAGTCCTTCGGAGTACTAACAATGAATAGGTTACATAAAAGTGACATAACTATTTCAGTAGCAGGATGTACAGGCAGATTTTAATGATTACGTGACGTAAAAGACCAAGAATGGAAGATCTTTATTGACGACCAGCATTTATTTAGACTAGAAAATAAGATGGCATCACTCTGACACCAGAAGATGAATTACACAAGGTTTCCAGTCCTCCGGATGACTGGTTTTACACTTCCATTGAAATAGGAACCAGTTTTCTTGACGTCATACTTTTCTTCCCTATTATGCCACTCATCAATGTCTGTTGTTTCCGATTGTTTCGACGTAAAGAGCCAATCAGAATTTCCATCAACACAAACAACACGATCGATCTCAGGCAAGCTGACATTGCTAAAAATAGATTGTCTTTTCCAGAAAACAACAATGGATAAATCGATTGTCTATTTGTGGCGTGTCGTCTCTATCCAGTACAAAATCGTGGGGTGACCCCCGTAGTCGTTGTCAAATTATTGATGCTATGCGTTTAGGTAAAATATTCACAACATCCGCTAGACGAACACAAAGTATCAACACACAAAACTATGTATAACTTTAAACGTTTATAGATGCTGTGCACTTGGCTAAGAAGCTCACAACATTGCCATCCGGAAATAAAACGGAACAACGTGTGTAATCTTGAACTCATATAGTCTGGTTAATACAGTTTATTGAGAATTACTCATAATCATGGATGGCAAAAAAAACAATAACAAAGACGAGAGATCTTCGTTCTGCCTATAGTCTGATTGACAGAATTTAGTGAGAACTACTCACATAAATAAATGTCTCAAGACAATAACAAAGAGCTGAGTAACGTCAATTTCGTTCTATCTAAATCCCTCCATATATGGAACGAAGTTGACGTAACTCAGCTCTTTGTTATCGTTTTAGCCAGCCATGATAACGACTAGTTCTCACCAACTTCTATCAATCGGACTAATATAAAAGGTCAAGGTTACATAGTTCTGTGTGTTGGTACGTTATATCCGTCTGGCGGAATAGTGAGTGTAAATGACTTAAGCGCACAGCATCAGCAGCTGTTTATTTGGAAACATTGGATTGAAAGACGTTGAAAACAAAATAAATGAATCAATCAAATTCCCTTTATTTATCCTATAGGGGAAATTTGCCTTTAGGGTCTATTCCATGGGAAGACTGGAATAACCCAGGCGTCAGCCACAGTGCAGCGCCGCTAAATGAGCTAGGGCGAGGTGACTTGATCAAGGCCACGCAGGGCAGTGGCGGGTGATCGAACTCGGTAACTTTCGGGTACGAAGCAAAGACCGTACCGCTGAGCCATGCTGCCCCCCCCCCCCCCCTCACATATTGGCACAACTCTTTGGGGGGACAGCTTGGCTTAGCGGTACCGTCTTTGCTTCGTACCAGAAAGGTACAGAGTTCAATCACCCGCCTTTCGCTGTGTGGCCTTGAGCAAGTCACCTCGCCCGAGCTCACTTTGCGGCGCTGCTCTGCAGCTGACGCTTGGGTTATTCCAGTCTTCCGTTGGAATAGACGCTAAAGACAAATGTCCTCATTGGGGATGAATAAAGGGGATTTTTTAAATAAATATATTTATTGTTTCCCAACCACAAGTTGATTGATACATCGTGCAAGACACGCTCAATCAAAGAAGGAACGAAATTGACGTCACTCAGCTCTTTGTTATTTTATTTACAAACTTGAACTTTTATATGGCGCAATATCCACGTGCTCAACGCGCTTTACAAGGGATCCCTGACCAACAGCAACACATAACACGTAGAACGATACGCCTGTTAGGCGATATTACAATAAAAAAATTTTCGACATATACAACGCTGTTTACGTCCAGGTACTCATTTTACACCCGAGTACGGTGAGAGAATGTGAGTAAAGATCCTTTTTCAAGCACTCAACTATGCGTCGAGTGAGACTCGAACCCAGGACCTTCCGATCCGAAAGCGAGTGTCATACCACTAGACCACATAGCTTGTTCGTGATAAGTCCTCACGTCATTCTATCACACTAGAAACGTTCAAGGTTATACACAGTTTTGTGTTTTGGTATATTTAATCTGACTGGCGGATGTTGTCAGGTTTTTATTTACCTTAACGCATAGCATCAACAGCTTTATGATTTCCTTTGCTTGTTCACGCATGACTGGTTTTCTCTAACCGTGAAAACCAATCTTGTTTATCGATAGAATCCTTGAGTCAAAAGCGGCCATTTCCAAGCACCAGGATCTGATTTCCTGTCCCACGTCTACAAGAATTGACATCTCATTTCACTCGACCCCCCCCCCCCCCCCCCCCAAATCCATCCACCCCCTCACCCCTAAAATCTCCCCCCCCCCCCCTTCTACCCCTCCAATCTCCCCCATCCACACACTGACACACGAAATGTTACCTATCGGTTGAAAACGGTATTATATGAATATGTCGGGGTGATTTTAATACTGCGACTACTAGTATGACAATCGCCTTGGGATCTGAAGGTCCTGGGTTCGAGGCCCGCTCTCTCGTACTCAGGTGTAAAATGAGAACCACCGTTGTCTCAGCTCGAGAAAAATGATAACATCGACTTAAGGCGTCATGTCTTGTCCTAAATTTTAAATGTTTCTGTTGTAAAGTGCTTTGAGCACGTTTAGTGGATATTGCGCTATATAAAGCTCAAAGTTTTCTTTCTATTTTCTTTTGGCGTCGCTCCGACATCCATAATATCGCTATGATACATAATATGCTATATTAGACCTTATGTTTTGTATTTACAAAATGTTATGTTGTACTTTGGTTATGTGTTGTAGATACAAAGTGTTATGTTGTACTTTGGTTATGTGTTGTAGATACAAAGTGTTATGTTGTACTTTGGTTATGTGTTGTAGATACAAAGTATTTACTTTTTGTGTGTTTTTCTCCGCTCTTTTCATTTATTTTTGGTTTTCTTTCAACTTCTTGAAACATTATAAACTATTCCTGTATTTCTCATTCAAAATATCGATATTACAATCAATATTATATCGAATTTCCTCAAGAGACAAGCCGTGCATGAAACAGAAATTCCCGATACCGCCTTAATAATTGAAAGTAATCGATTCATTCAAATCATTGATGCATATCGTTATCATTTCCACTACGGTTACGGGTCGATTACTTTTCCTTAAGATCAAATACTAATATTGTATTGACGTTGGGTTTAAAGGGAAACACTTCGCAATGGGCAAGGAAAGTTTGATGTAAAAAACTGGTTCCCATTTCATTGGAAGTGTAAAACCAGTCATCCGGAGGACTGGAAACCCTGCGTAATTCATCTTTTGGTGTCAGAGTGATGCCATCTTATTTTCTAGTCTAAATAAATGCTGGTCGTCAATAAAGATCTTCCATCCTCGCTCTTTTACGTCACGTAATCCTAAGAATCTGCCTATACATCCTGCTACTGAAACAGTGAAAATGGAGAGACTTCGTATGGGAACAAAAACTGTTTTGTTCTGTTTTGTTCCATACGAAGCTTCTCCATTTTCACTGTTTCGTTGAATTTTCACGATCACCTGCTTCAGACAGCCCCTACCGTTTTCTATTGAAATAGTTATGTCACCTTTATGTAACCTATTCATTGTTAGTACTCCGAAGGACTGGTTACATACACACTTCCAATGATTTAGGAACCAAAAGAGTGGAGGGTGTGACGTCACGATTTTTTTCTCTATTCTAATAAATAGGTAGGGCGAAGTTGCCAAGTGGTTAAGGAATTGCTCTGTAATCCGGATCGTCCCGGATTCGAGCCCCGCTTCAGGCACTTTCGTTTTTAATTCCTTGGGCAAGATTATTATCCCCCCAATTTGCTCACTGTAGACTGTAGGTTTCCTGCTAAAACCAGACATCTTGCTTGACGGATTATCTAATGGTGCCGTTACCAAAATGGTGTAATTTTTTATTTAAAAAAAAATCTACTAAATATGTAAACCGTCGGAACGGGACGGTAATAAATTGGGATTGAATAAATCATGAATCATGACTCTACAATTGAAATGACAGGAAATACGAAATTTGGGTCTTTTGCGAAATAACTTAAGCTTTTTTTAAAATACGCATCAAACATGACAACACATCCACGACAACACATCCACGACAACACATCCACGACAACACATCCACGTCAACACATCCACGACAACACATCCACTGAACACGAGAGGACGAGGACGAAGAAGTTTGAGTTGCTCCATTTTATTGGATTGAAAATATCAAATTACAAAATGAAGGAGCAGGCACCGGCTTTGTCTACCACCGTTTCACACACAGCTTGTTCAGATCTTTATCTTTCCCCAGTTCCAGATCTCCAGCTTTTCAACTACGGATGTCGGCAGTATTTTGTAGCATCTATAGGTTGGCTTGACTTTACAACGGCTGGACGTGGCCTTGTGGTATTACACCGTCTTGAGATGTTAAGGTCCTGGGTTCGAGTCCCGCTCTGGGCGGCGAATAGTTGAATCCTCAGAAAAAAGCTCTTTACTCATATTCTCACAGTGTACTCAGGTGTAAAACGAGTGACCTGGTCGTTAACAGCGTTGTCTCTCTCGGGGAGAAAATGTCCTATCGCCGAACAGGCGTCATGTCTACATGTTA
>NC_088371.1:3683952-3686452 GCF_034508935.2 Berghia stephanieae | reverse complement strand
TCCGGTGGATTTGACCTCATTATCTCAAGGCGAACCCCACGTGACAATCTATTTTTAGATCCCACTCCAATTGAATTTCCAGCCCACTGTCGATATAAACAGTTCAATTCATATCTGTATATAATATGCGTTTAAGCTCCCTAGTTTTTCTACCCGCCAGATCAAGCGTGTGACGACACAAAACTATGTGTAACCATAAACGTTTATAACCTTATTGATGGGTTGATACCGTCAACGGCAAAATAAATAAATATAATAATAGTACATACATAAATGATAATACATAAATATACATACATAAATAAAAATAAAAAACGAGTACTCATAAATGAGTACATACATAAATAAATAAAAATAAAAAACATACAATAAATGATACATACATAAAATAAATAAATAAATAAATAAATAAATAACGAGTACATCATAAATATAATAAATAAATAAATAAATAAATAATAAATAATAACGTACATAATAAATAAAATGAGTACATACATAAATGGATAAATGAATGAACAAGACGTTAAGGGATAAATGTACACGTATATTATCCAAAGTATAAAACTGGTGGTATATTTATACGTATATGTGTCTAGTCGTCCCAAAACGGTGTAAAGTTGGAATGAATCAAGTCCTATGAAATAGGCTATGTGGTTTAGTTGTATGACACTCACTTTTGGGTCAGAATGTCTTGGGTTCGAACCTCGCTCGGCGCATAGTTGAGTCCTTGGAAAAGACTCTTTACTCACATTCTCTCATCGTACTCAGGTGTAAAATGAGTACCTGGCCGTTAACAGCGTTGTCTATGTCGGTTTTTAAAAAACGTATTATCGCCTATTATCTCGTTCTTTATGTTTCGAGTTGCTGTTGGTTTGGGACCCTTTGTAAAGCGCGTTGAGCACGTCTATTGGATATTGCGTTATATTCAAGCTAAGTTTTTTTACATTTTATTTTTTTGTAATTATTTTTTTAAAGAAATGAATTTTAAAAGTTCAACATATTGGACTAAGGACTGTTCGCCCAAAGTTTTGTGTGTACGTACGTTGTATCCGGCTGGCAGATGCTATGAGTATTTTACCGAAGCGCAGAGCATCAATACCAGCCTAAGGTGAGTAGACTTCGCGATCTTTTGGACCTTTCTATGCTTTGTGGTCCCGACCACACCTACCATGTGCTGACACGTCATCCCCATTAATGCTATGCTTTTAGGTAAAATACTCACTACAGGTGGCAGCGTGGCTCAGCGGTACGGTATTTGCTTCGTACCCGAAAGGTAACGAGTTCGATCACTCGACGCTGCGCTGTGTGGCCTTGAGCAAGTCACCTCGCTCTAGCTCAATTTGCGGCGCTGCACTGCGGCTGACGCCTGGGTTATTCCTGTCTTCCCTTGGAATAGACCCTGGAGACAAATTTCCCCAGTGGGATGAATAAAGGGAATTTTAATTATTACTTTATATCCGCCAGCCGGATATGACGCACCAACACCAATAACCATGTGTCACCTTGACCTTAACTCGTTCTATCAGATAAAAAAAACAGCCATGTCAATGACTTGATAGGCATAGCAACAAGATGTCACATGACCGATGGGTGGAAACATCAAATCTCTCCCTATCCACCCAACTCCTTCTATCTGCCATCTCTCTCTCTCTCTCTCTCTCTCTCTCTCTCTTTCTCTCTCTCTCTCTCTCTCTCTCTCTCTCTCTCTCTCTCTCTCTCTCTCTCTCTCTCTCCTCTCTCTTCTCCCTCCCCCTCTCCTCTTTCTCTTCTCTCCCCCCTCTCTCTCTCTTCCTCTATCTCTCCCCCCTCTCCTCTCTCCCTTTCTCTCTCCCTCTCCCTCTCTCTCCCCCTCTCTCCCCGTTTCTTCCCCCCCCCCCTCTCTTTCCCTCTCTCCCCCCCCCCCCCCCCCTTTCACCCCAACCCCCTCTTCCCCCACCCCCAATCCACCTCATACTCTGAAAGTCCACACCTATATCCTTAATACCGCCGTGCTCTCTCACAACCCCCCCCCCCCCCCCCAAAAAAAAAAAAAAATACCAAAAAAACCAAAAACAAACCCAAACATATTTTATAAATTTAGGCCAGAAAACTCGTCCTTCTAATATCGATCGATTCAGATGAGCCATTCTGACAAAAACTTCAAAAACTTAAAACTTCCGTTGAGTCAACGTTTTGGGAGTATGTGAAAGGTCAAGGCCACTTTCATTGATTGATAGTTGAAGGATGCGTTTTGTGGCCAGAATTCTAAATTCCTATTTGTCAGTGTATGGAAGAAGAGAACGTGTAATACGATTATATATAGGATTTCCATTCAATACTAAACCACGACTCTGGAAAAACCCATATTAAAATATTTGGCCAGAAATCTCGTCCTTCAAATATCGATCGAATTAAATGACTCTCATTTTGGAAAAAACTCTCAAACCCGGGGCTTCATCGAAGCCCCGGGTTTGAGAGTTTTTTCCAAGATGAGAGTCATTTAAATCGATCGATATTC
>NC_088371.1:3671452-3676452 GCF_034508935.2 Berghia stephanieae | reverse complement strand
CTACGGTTCTCGTGTCAGGCTATAACTAACGATGGCTACGGTTCTAGTGTCAGGCTATAACTGACGATGGCTACGGTTATAGTGTCAGGTTATAACTAACGATGGCTACGGTTCTAGTGTCAGGCTATCACTAACGATGGCTACGGTTCTAGTGTCAGGCTATCACTAACGATGGCTACGGTTCTAGTGTCAGGCTATAACTAACGATGGCTACGGTTCTAGTGTCAGGCTATCACTAACGATGGCTACGGTTCTAGTGTCAGGCTATAAGTTAACGATGGCTACGGTTCTAGTGACAGGCTATAACTAACGATGGCTACGGTTCTAGTGTCAGGCTATAACTAACGATAGCTACGATTCTAGTGTCAGGCTATAAGTTAATGCTGGCTACTATTCTAGTGTCAGGCTATAACTAACGATGGCTACGGTTCTAGTGCCAGGCTATACGTTAACGATGGCTACTTTTCTAGTGTCAGGCTATAACTAACGATGGCTACGGTTCTAGTGTCAGGCTATAACTAACAATGGCTACGGTTCTAGTGTCAGGCTATAACTAACGATAGCTACGGTTCTAGTGTCAGGCTATAACTAACGATGGCTACGGTTCTAGTGTCAGGCTATAACTAACGATGGCTACGGTTCTAGTGTCAGGCTATAAGTTAACGATGGCTACGGTTCTAGTGACAGGCTATAACTAACGATGGCTACGGTTCTAGTGTCAGGCTATAACTAACGATGGCTACGGTTCTAGTGTCAGGCTATAAGTTAACGATGGCTACGGTTCTAGTGTCAGGCTATAACTAACGATGGCTACGGTTCTAGTGTCAGGCTATAAGTTAACGATGGCTACGGTTCTAGTGTCAGGCTATAACTAACGATGGCTACGGTTCTCGTGTCAGGCTATAACTAACGATGGCTACGGTTCTAGTGTCAGGCTATAACTGACGATGGCTACGGTTATAGTGTCAGGTTATAACTAACGATGGCTACGGTTCTAGTGTCAGGCTATCACTAACGATGGCTACGGTTCTAGTGTCAGGCTATCACTAACGATGGCTACGGTTCTAGTGTCAGGCTATAACTAACGATGGCTACGGTTCTAGTGTCAGGCTATCACTAACGATGGCTACGGTTCTAGTGTCAGGCTATAACTAACGATGGCTACGGTTCTAGTGTCAGGCTATCACTAACGATGGCTACGGTTCTAGTGTCAGGCTATAACTAACGATGGCTACGGTTCTAGTGTCAGGCTATAACTAACGATGGCTACGGTTCTAGTGTCATGCTATAACTAACGATGGCTACGGTTCTAGTGTCAGGCTATAACTAACGATGGCTACGGTTCTAGTGTCAGGCTATAACTAACGATGGCTACGGTTATAGTGTCAGGCTATAACTAACGATGGTTACGTTTATAGTGTCAGGCTATAACTAACGATGGCTACGGTTCTAGTGTCAGGCTATAACAAACGATGGCTACGGTTCTAGTGTCAGGCTATAACAAACGGTGGCTACGGTTCTAGTGTCAGGCTATAAGTTAACGATGGCTACGGTTCTAGTGTCAGGCTTAACTAACGATGGCTACTGTTCTAGTGTCAGGCTATAACTAACGATGGCTACGGTTCTAGTGTCAGGCTATAACTAACGATGGCTACGGTTCTAGTGTCAGGCTATAACTAACGATGGCTACGGTTCTAGTGTCAGGCTATAACTAACGATGGCTACCGTTCTAGTGTCAGGCTATAAGTTAACGATGGCTACGGTTCTAGTGTCAGGCTATAACCAAAGATGGCTACGGTTCTAGTGTCAGGCTATAACTAACGATGGCTACGCCCTCACACGTCACTGATTTGACACCAGACATATAATATTTCAAACACCAAATCCCTCTATAGATAGTATGCGCTTGGCTAAGAAGCTCACAACATTGCCGTCCGGAAGTATAATGGACCAACACACAAAACTATGTGTAACCTTGAACGTTTATAGTTAGTCTGGTTAATACAGTTTAGTGAGAATTACTCATAAACGCGGATGGCAAAAAAAAACCCAACAAAAAGTCAAAGAAAAAAAAAAGCCAACAAAACCCAAAAACCCAATACCAAAGACCCGAGTGACGTCAACTTCATACTATCTTTTCAAAGCGACATTTCCTCACTTCCATTTCAAGGGTGTTCATGTATTCAACCACTTAACGTGCGTACTCTAGAAAAATATATATTTAAAAATTTGGCCAGAAAACTCGTCCATCAAATATCGATCGATTCAAATGAACTTCATCTTGGCAATATATCTAGACTCTTGGATTTCGCGAAGTCCCAGGTTTGAGAGTTTTTGCCAAGATGAGGGTTATCTAAATCCGTCGATATTTGAAGGACGAGTTTTCTGGCCAAATTTTTAAATACACGTTTTTCCAGAGCACGTCAATTTACTGGTTAATATGCCAAAATGGCTTGGCGAAATTCATCCTTTGAAACGTTTGAATGGAGCCATATTGCTTTCCGACACAACTCTATCTAGACCGGAAATAGATTTCATTCACGTGACCAGATCACATGGATTTTTCAATCTACGACTCTATAGAAATGTCCAGAATGTATCAATACTAGTTTTTAGACAGTTTTTTGTACTGGTTTGTGGTCACCAACGTGTACTCATATGCAGGCCTGTGAACCCAAATTGTTATGGGCTCGTTGTTGTCATGGAAATACTGGCAAACCAACGCCTACTGTTGTCGATCACATTGTTTAAACAGACCGGTGTTCGGTGTTCGATAACCAGACCTGTAAATAGGTCTACCTTGATTGAGACACGTCGTATCAAAACGGTGTCATATGTCGATGTGATTCTTTTTAAAAAAACAAAATTTTAAAAATAGAGCTTCTATATAGAGCAATATCCACGAATCGTGCTCAAATCGCTTTACAAGGGGTTCTTGGTCAATAACAACAACAGCAATACCAACAACAACAACAACAACAACAATACCAACAACAACAACAACAACAACAACAACAACGATACCAACAACAACAACAACAACAACAACAACAACAACAATACCACCACCACCACCACCACCAACAACAACAACAACAACAACAACAACAACCAAACATGTCGGAAGGAGACAGATATTGACCGATAATTTTTGTGTTTGTTTTTTTTTTTTTTTTGTAAACGTTTAAGGTTACACACAGTTTGGCGTGTTGGTCCGTTATACCTCCGGATGGCAATGTTGTGAGTTCCTTAGCCAAGCGCATAGTATCTATATAGTCAATGTCCAGAACCCAGCCGTGGCCTTCGTAAACTCATAGCCTGATACTCACCCAAAAAAATGCGTCATAAAACAAAGACGAAGATCACGGGGAAAAACGTAATACACTTCAACAGTCGTAACGTCACTTCCGTTGTATTGACGCATGTTAACTTAGTAACTGGCTCTAAATTATCGGAACAATGGCGGACGCCCTTATGATATATTTCTGCGACGAGCATAAAAGCGTGCACAGAGGAAAAAACCCATTATAAATCTGATCATGTTTTGACTTTTACACATTCTGATCACAAGACATATGAAAAGTTCAAGCCAGAGTGAATAATAAAAAGTGCCAATTTTCTTTGATTTAGAACCACGATGGCCGCCGTTGCTGGGCGACGTGACATCAGGCTATCAAATCCAATTGTGAGTTGTAGTCAATATCTCAACCAATGGAATCATTTGTTTCTTTGATCACTTCTAACAAAAGCCTACTTTTTACTTTCCTTTGGTGATCTTCGTCTTGTTTTGTGACGTCATTGGTTGGTCAGTATCAGGCCTTTAGTCCACGATGGCCAAGGCTGTGCCAACCCAGACGTTAATACTCTTAAAAACGGAAGGTGGCACATGGCAAATGGTCAATAGGCCTCAACAGTTGTGACGTCACTTCCCTCCTAATGATGCATAGTAACTTAGTAACTGGTTCTAAACTATCGGAACAATGGCGGACGCCCTTATGAAATACTTCTCCGACGAGCGTAAAAGTGTATCCAGAGAAGAAAAACATTATAGATATGGTCATGTTTTGACTTTTATACATTCTGATCACATGACATGAGAAAAAGTTCTAGCCAGCATGAAGAATAAAATGTACCGATTTTCTTTGTTCAGAACCAAGCTGCTGGTTGCTGGGCGTACGTGACATCAGACTATTGAATCCTCTTTCGAACCTAATAGACACCTAGATAACCACGCCTCTAGGACAGTCGTCAAAATGTAAACAATGACAGTGATTGGTAAACATAGCAAACTACACAGGAGGTTTTATTATCGATGTTATGTGTCTAAGTAAAATACCCACTGTTCTACCGATTGATCAATCAAACTAACACAGAAAACTATGTGTAAAACTTAAACGTGTATAATATGATCAAGAAAATCGTGTGATAACTCGTCACCCATTTGGCGATATAAAAACAATAACAATGATCAGAGAAAGGTCGAATTCATTCATTGTTTGTTTATAAACAATCAAATATACTTGTCCGAGCACGTGTGAAGGTGTGTCAAAAATTCCATGTTTTGATTGGTCAAAAATCTACTGGTTAATTGGCCACAGATGTTTGTTTTTTGTTTTTGTTTTGTTGTTTTGTTTTCTTTCCTCTATTTCACCTCAGTCATGGGAGACACCCAATGTTTGTCGTCACTTTGCCAGTTTAGATTTATCTCCGTCTTTTAAATACGACAATAAACAGGTATAGGTATATTGACCTTAATATTGACCTTTTAAAAATTAAAAATAATAATGAGTAATAATAATTATTTTTTTAATGCGTGTTGTTAAAAAGCTAATAACATACGCCAGCACTATGTGTAACATTGAATGTCTATAGACAGAAGGAATTGACATGACGTCACTCAGCTCTTTGTTATTGTATTAAGCCAGCTATTATTTTTTAGTCGGTCTCACAAAATTCTATCAATCAGGCTATAAACGTTCAAGGTTACACATTGTTTTGTG
>NC_088371.1:3653952-3663952 GCF_034508935.2 Berghia stephanieae | reverse complement strand
GCCACTCAGCTCTTTGTCATTGGCTTCAGTCAGTGAGTAGTTCTCACTAAATTGCACCAATCAGACCAATGGAAGCGATCTAATTCAGGTTTTGGTCCAACCGAGTCATCAATCACGTGATTTGTTGCTGTTCAACGATTGGATAATTCTTCACAAATTATGTAAAGATAGAATAAAGTTGACGTCACTCAGGTCTTTGCTATTGTTATTTGCCATCAACGTTTATGAGTAATGCTCAGTAAACTGTATTAACCAGACTATAAACGTTCATGGTTACACACAGTTTTGTGTGTTGATCCTATATACTTCCGGATGACAATGTTGTGAGCTTCTTGACCAAGCGCATACAATCTAAACACGCCGCTTTGTTTATGACAGTTGTAAACATTCCAATGTGTCAGGCTGAACACAATGACCAATCGTGACGTTTCGATCTTTCAAAAAACTGTGAACACTTTTCACGATGTGGTTTACTTTGAGTAGCACGTCTTGCATTGTGTCCAATGACCTCCAATGACCTCCAATGACCTCCAGCACATGGAAAGGTCATATAGACCATCCCCAGTGATGCTGTTCTGAGCTAAAGTACTCACAACATCCGCCAGCCAGAAATAACGTACCGACACACAGAACTGTGTGTAACCTTAACCGTTTAGTCTTATTGGATCATCATCAAAACATGTCCGAAAGTCCCTTCCAAGGAATTCCCCATTTTTCGTCACACTAATCCATACTGAGCAGTAACAAAAGACTATCGACTAAATGGTGAGGCTATGTGGTCTAGTGGTATGACACTCGCTTTCGGATCAGAAGGTCCTGGGTTCAAGCCTCGCTCGGCGCAGAGTTGAGTCCTTGGAAAAGACTCTTTACTCACATTCTCTCACCGTACTCAGATGTAAAATAAGTACCTGGCCGGCAACAGCGTTGTTCTTGTCGGGAAAAACAAATATAATATCGCCTGACAGGCGTCATGTCTCGTTCTAATTGTTACGTGTTGCTGTTGGCCAGGGACCCTTTGTAAAGCGCTTTGAGCACATTTAGTGGATATTGCGCTATATAAAAGATCTAGTGAAATCTCTAGTTAAATAAATTCATAACTGATCGATATTGAAACACTTTCCAACTTCTAGTGGAATTCCAATGGACCCTAACACTGTTTTGCCTTTAGAAAATCCATGTTTTGATTGAGTTTTCTCTCACACAAAATACAATATTCACTTTTTGTTGATTAGAGAACGCTGGCCAATCTTTTGCTTTAAATATTGTCATGTAAGGTCATTGAAAGTCGTCAAATTTCGTCTGTTATTTTCTTGATTCTATTTCACATTTTACCCATAAAGGTTTGCATAGTTTATTTTTAGAATTTCAAATATCAGTTTACGAAACAAAAAAAAAGACAGAAAGTTCAGATTTATCCACACTTTTCTCAATATCGACATGGTATATTGACTAAGGGTCTAAAGTACCAAGTACTTGTTAAGACCTTCAGCAGTGATATCAAATAGCGCCCATCCTTAACGCCCGGTGCCCATTAGTGCCCATATTTTGTTTGTTTTCATTTCATAGTATAACATCATTGGTTTCATTGAATCATTGAGTTTTCACCAGTTATACCGAATTGTGGAGCAACGACGAACAGCAGGATATATTTAAGCTACAGTTTTTAGATGTTGAAGCTTGGACTATTTATTGTAAATGTGCTGTAGTTGTGATAGACAGGTGTGGTGTTGTCCCTGGGGGCAGCCGGACGATGTGTCACTTTGTTGGTTTTTTAAACTTCCACTCACACATTGAAAAGAAGTCAGGCCTTCCGAAAGCTCATACAAAGGGAAACAACTCGAATAATATTCCCTTAACTAACCCCAAGAAAAAAATAAACCTTTAGTACCTTTAACTAACCATAATAGGAAAAACAAACACCCAAGCACCTTTACTAAGACATGATTAACCCGAATAGATGTTTAAAAATCCTTCGATTTCGAGTTAACCCTACTAATAAAAAAAACCCTCGGACTGCTTTGCACTACCTTTCAATACTTCACAAATCAAAATGGCGGCCGAAAATCAAAACAAGGGTCAAATTAGGAAATTTCAAACTTTCTCAAATCTATCAAGGTTTGTTCTAGAGTTTTTAAAATGCTTCTTCTATATGATGATAAATTGAATAAATAAACGCCTGACAAAAGATCCACGGTGAAAATACAAATTGAAAGAATACTGGGGATGTAGGAGCTTTCGGAGGGTCTCCCCAGGATGAGATTCTGCAAATCAATTTGATAATCATAATGTTAAAGGCTTGGTGTGTTTGTATGACCGATGTCTTTAATTATTATTATTATTATTATTATTATTATTATTATTATTATTATTATTATTATTATTATTATTATTATTATTATTATTATTATTATTATTATTTATTATTATATTATTATTATTAGTGAGAGGGAGGGGGCAGCAGCTACAGTCTCTCGCCAAATAAGTGATGGTTTTTATCAATCAGCGATTCTGCGCAGCAAAAATGACAATCTGACCCCAAAAACGTTAGAAATGTATTTGTACGAACTAAAAGCCACGAGTCAAGATGAACAAAATGACCCAGTATGATGTTGGATGTTTCAAATGAACACATTTCACTTTTAGCATATTTTGCAATGTGACCAATGACCTCTAGTACTCTTACATGTTGTGTGTTGATGTCGGGTTGGGACCCGTTGCAAAGTGATTTGAGCATATCTAGTGGATATACCGTTATAAAAATGTTCATTATTGCTTGTGTGTTATAGCAGATCTGTTGAGTGTTGATGTCGGCTTGGGATCAATTACAAAGGGATTTGAGCATATCTAGAGGATATAGCGTTAAATAAATGTTCATTATCGTTTTAGTGTTACAGCAGACATCCCCATCCCCTCCCCCTCCAAACGGAAGAAGCGATTAAATAAGATTTGAATACCGTAGAATCAAAACCTTGAATCCATTTTCAGACAAATTCCTTGTGGTCCAAACTGAAAACGGAAACGCCCGGGATTCCAACAGCTGTCTCCTCTGGAAATTCACGTGTTTTATTTTTGGTCAGAAAATACGTACTTCGAGAATCGATCGATTCAAATGACCTTCAACCTTGTCAAAAACTCTCAAACCTGGGACTTCAAAGAAATCTTGAAGGAAGTCCCAGTTTTGAAAAGTTTGGGAAAGATGAAGGCAGGTCATTTTAGTATCGCTCGATATTTGGTGGACAAACTTCCTGGCCAAAATTTTAGAAAAGTGTTTTTAAAAAATGATTTTAGAGTAAGGCAGAAAATTAACGAATGCTGGAAATGGCATTTTAAAATAAATGTTGTCTGGATAAGTTTTACAATGGAGTTGGCAGACACAACACACACACTCCCCGTGTACAATGTGGCAATAGATAGTATGCGCTTGACTAAAGAGCTCACACATTGCTATCAGGAAGTATAACGGACCAACACACAAAACTATGTGTAACCTTGAACGTTTATAGTCTGGGTAATTCAATTTAGTGAGAATTACTCATAAACGCGGAAGGCAAAAAAACAAAAACAACAACAAACAAACAAACAAACAAAATAAAAAACAATAACAAAGACCTACGTGACGTCAAGTTCGTTCTATCTATAGATGTAAACAGCCAGACTATTGAGAAGGCCCGGGTTTGAGGCTTTTTGAAAATATCGGGTCATCTTGATAACTGAAATGAGCGGAGGTTTTGTTGTTGTTGTTGTTGTTGTTGTTGTTGTTGTTGTTGTTGCTGTTGTTATTGGTGGTGAAAGTGAAAAAAGGTGTTCTGTAAGGGGATCAGAGACTGTTCTAGAAGATTACATCATACGTGAAACCGACGAGGCGAGCTGGTTTTCCTATTAACGCCTGTACTATGGAATGTAATGTGATATCTATTATGTCTCTCTTCTATCTGTCTATCTGTCTGTCTGTATATCTATCTATCTATCTATCTATCTATCTATCTATCTATCTATCTGTCTATCTGTATATCTATCTATATATCTATCCATCTATCTATCTATCTATCTATCTATCTATCTATCTATCTATCTATCTATCTATCTATCTATCTATATCTATCTATCTATCTATCTATCTATCTATCTATCTATCTATCTATCTATCTATTCTTATCTTTATCTTATCATCTGTCTATCTATATTCTCTATCTATCTATCTATCTATCTATCTTTTATCTATCTATCTATCTTCTATCTATCTATCTATCTATCTTATCTATCTGTCTATCTATCTTATCTATCTACTATCTTCTATCTATCATCATCTATCTATCTATCTATATCTATCTATCTATCTATCTATTTCTATCTATCTATCTATCTATCTGTCTGTCTTTTCTATCATCATCATCTATCTATCTCTATCTATCTATCTATCTATCTATTATCAATCTATCTATCTATCTATCTATCTATCTATTTATCTATCTATCTATCTATCTATCTATCTATCTATCTATCTATCTATCTATCTATTTATCTGTCTATCCATCTGTCTGTCTGCCTATCTATCTGTCTATCTATCTATATATCTATCATCTATCTCTCTCTCTCTCTATCTATCTATCTATCTATCTATCTATCTATCTATCTATCTATCTATCTATCTGTCTATATATCTGTCATCTGCATTTTTTTGCCAAATTAGGACCTAAAATTTGCCACAATTTGGCCAAAAAACCCCCCCAAAATTTGCCAAGAAATTTGCCAAAAAGACCAAAATTTGCCAAAAAATTTACCGAGGAGAACTAAGCGTTTCAGTAAAAATTAACACGCGATACAGAAAAATATATATATAAAAGACAATTTATTACATTTAAATGAAACGACTGTGAATATCGTTGTTACAAAGATGTTAAAGGATCATTATCCGTAGAGAGTAGCTTCCCTTGGTTTGGGCCCAGGCAAAGCTGCAACATTTCTCAAGTTTCGCCCTTTGTTTTTTCGTTATTTTGTTTTCGCTTCTTTTTTCCCCAAAATTTGCCACGCGATTTGCCAATTTTCCAAAAATTTGCCACTGTTTGCCAATTTTGGGAAATTTGTCAAAATTTGCGGATCGCTCTGATATTTGCGGCCGCAAAAAATGCAGATGACAGATATATCTGTCTACCGCATCCTCCACCTCCTCCTCCTCCTCCTCCTCATTCTTCTTCTTCTTCTTCTTCTTCTTCTTCTTCTTCTTCTTCTTCTTCTTCTTCTTCTTCTTCTTCTTCTTCTTCTTCTTCTTCTTCTTCTTCTTCTTCATCTGCTCCTACTACCTCCAACTACAACATGCGCAACATCCTCACAGTACCTTCCATACTGTAAAATCTCCCCCTTTCCCCCTAAAATCCAAATAATGTGTGAAAATGTAAACATGGTTTGATCTCCTTCCAGAACTGTTTGCCTTTTTGTGATTGAAGTTGATTGAAAGGTCGCCGCTATACGATATAAATAGACGATAGAAATATAGAAGATGCTGCCACGATACCGTTGTCAAAGTGAGGTGGAATGTCGGGACGAATCAAATCATTCACCAGTTTTATTGCCCGTACATGAAATCGTAACAAGCACACACACAACAAAAAACAAGCAAACAAAACAAAATAAATCAAACATAAATAACCCCCCCCCCCAAAAAAAAAAAACCAAACAAACAAACAAAAACAAACAACAAAAACAAAAAATAAAAAAAATAAAAAAACAACAAAAAAAAAAAAAACTATTTGTAAATTTAAGCATTTGGGTATATATGTAACGAGGCTGACGTCACTCAGCCATTTTAATCATTAGTTTTCACTAAATTCAAGGTTACACATAGTTTTATTCGTTTGTTCGTATATCAGAACTGGCCGATGGAGTGAGAAATTTAGCTAGACGCAAATCATCAATTGGACACGCAAAGAGTCGTTCATAGAAAATCTCCTGGCAAAAGAAATCAGCTTATTTACCATCACCGCTTCCCACCAATATCACCACCGAATCCTTACTACCCACTTCCCCCCCCCCTTCCCATCTATCTCACCACTCCCCCCTCCCCCTTCCCCCGCACACAAAGTATCTCAATGTCTTTAAGAACACTTGGTACTCTCTTTAAAAGAAAAATAAAGTTTTGAAAATTTTGTCCAGAATACTCGGCCTTCAAATACTGATTAAAATGACATTCATCTAGTTAAAAACGCTCAAACCTGAGACTTCCTCAAAGACTTTTTCGTAGTTCCAAAATTTTGCTAAAATGTGTTTTAAAAACAACAACCCCCCCCCCCATTAACCCCATCCCCAATCACCCCCACCTCCTTCATCCCCCCCCCCCAATCGACCCCCATCCCCAATTACCCCCCACCTCCTTCACACCCCCACCCCTAATCACCCCCACCTCCTTCACCCCCCCCCCCAATCACCCCCCACCTCCTTCATCCCCCCCACCTCCTTCATCCCCCCTCCCCAATCACCCCCCATCCCCAATCACCCCCACATCCTTCATCCCCCCCAATAACCCCCCATCTCCTCACCCCCACCCCTCACCCCCCCCCCCATCTCCTTCACCCCCACCCCCCATCACCCCCCCCCCATCTCCTTCACCCCCACCCCCCATCACCCCCCCCCCATCTCCTTCACCCACCCCATCACCCCCCCCATCTCCTTCACCCCACCCCCATCACCCCCCCCCATCTCCTTCACCCCCCCCCATCACCCCTCCCCCCCATCCCCTACATCGATATAATCTTGACGTCTGTGAATGCCGAGTGTTAATTTTGGATTGGATAGGAAAACGTAGAAATGTATTTGTGTAGATTTTATCTGATTGGCGAGACAGGCTGACTTCATTGGGGCGTTTTCTACGAGTCTGTTGGTGATGTGGGTTTAGGGAAAATACCCACAACACCCGCCAACCGGATATAACGTACCAACACAAAAACTATGTGTAACTGTTAACGTTTATAGTAGTCTGATTGATCGAATGTGTTAAAAACTAATCATGAAAAGGATGGCAAAAAACAATAACGCAATGACGCAAAATTTTGTATCATCTATGGATAGAACGAAGATGACGTCACTCGGGTCTTTGTTATTGTTTTTTGCCATCCGCGCTTATGAGTAATAGGATTCAATATTTTGATGTCACGTCCGCCCAGCAACCAGCAGCTTGGTTCTATACAAAGAAAATCGATACTTTTAATTCTTCATGCTGGCTAGAACTTTTTCTCATGTCATGTGATCAGAATGTATAAAAGTCAAAACATGATCAGATTTATAATGGTTTTCTTCTCTAGATACACTTTTATGCTCGTCGGAGAAGTATTTTATAAGGGCGTCCACCATTGTTCCGATAGTCTAGAACCAGTTACTAAGTTACTATGCGTGATTACGAGGGAAGTGACGTCACGACAGTTGAATCCTATTGTCACTAAACTGTATTAACCAGACTATAAACGTTCAAGGTTAGGCTACACATAGTCTTGTGTGTTGGTCCGTTATATTTCCGGATGGCAATGTTGTGAGTTTCTTAGCCAAACGCAAAACATCTATAGATATTATGCGCTTGGCTAAAAAGCTCACAACATTGCCATCCGGAAGTATAACGGACCTACACACAAAACTATGAGTAATCTTGAACGTTTATAGTCTGGTTAATACAGTTTAGTGAGAATTACTCATAAACGCGGATGGCAAAAAACAATAACAAAGACCTGAGTGACGTCAGCTTCGTTCTATCCATAGCTGATTTGTACCCCATCATCTGAAAACGGTACACAATCAGGCTGAACGCGATCATTGAAATGAAGTTTTAAGCTAAATCTGTTCTTTTCACAAATATATTTGTGGATTTAGATTTTCCCCTACAGCCCATGTTAAATGTCTGACAACTGGCGCAGGGTTACTGGCAATTCTATACATCATAAATCTATTTTTATCTCATTGATCTACGTTGACTCAAATGATTATTTAGAATATCTGCATAAAGAGGACTTTGGCTTTTCTATAGTGCGTCTCTCACGTCATGGTGACCAGTTTAGGCTCTTGCGCATCTCACTGACGCGTTCAATCCTCCTGTAATTGGATTCAATAGTCTGATGCCACGTCGCCTAGCAACGGCGGCCTTCGTGGTTCTAAATCAAAGAAAATCGGTACTTTTTTCAAGTGTGGAGATTGTTGTCAGTCAGAGTCAGTCTGTGACGGAATCCCATTGGTGGAGACAACAGATACATGTCTGTAATGGAATCCCAATTGGTGGAGGCAACAGATACATGTCTGTGATGGAATCCAATTGATGGAGGCAACAGATACATGTCTGTGATGGAATCCAATTGGTGCAGGCAACAGATACATGTCTGTGATGGAATCCCAATTGGTGGAGACAACAGATACATGTCTGTGATGGAATCCAATTGGTGGAGACAACAGATACATGTCTCTGATGGAATCCCAATTGGTGGAGACAACAGATACATGTCTGTGATGGAATCCAATTGATGGAGACAACAGATACTGTCTGTGATGAAATCCAATTGGTGGAGGCAACAGATACATGTCTGTGATGGAATCCAATTGATGGAGACAACAGATACATGTCTGTGATGAAATCCAATTGGTGGAGGCAACAGATACATGTCTGTGATGGAATCCAATTGATGGAGACAACAGATACATGTCTGTGATGAAATCCAATTGGTGGAGGCACAGATACATGTCTGTGATGGAATCCAATTGATGGAGACAACAGATACATGTCTGTGATGAAATCCAACTGGTGGAGACAACAGATACATGTCTGTGATGGAATCCAATTGGTGGAGGCCACAGATACATGTCTGTGATGGAATTCCAATTGGTGGAGACATCAGATACATGTCTGTGACGGAATCCAATTGGTGCAGGCAACAGATACATGTCTGTAATGGAATCCCAATTGGTGGAGACATCAGATACATGTCTGTGATGGAATCCAATTGGTGGAGGCCACAGATACATGTCTGTGATGGAATCCAATTGATGGAGACAACAGATACATGTCTGTGATGAAATCCAATTGGTGGAGGCAACAGATACATGTCTGTGATGGAATTCCAACTGGTGGAGACAACAGACACATCTTTCGATGTCTGCCAATTCTCGTCTCGTATTGGATTGTCTAGGTAGGCTCGTAGATGTCTATTTATAGATTGATGATGTCGGTGACAGGCATGTCTCAACTCTGAGACCAGAAGAAGGATGATATTTATTGATATGTTGACGGCTTTTTAAAAGAGAAACTGTTCAACTAAAAGTATTCTTGGTCTTACATAGATAGGAAGATGGATAAAAAGCTAAATATATAGGGGCGGGGGCGGGTGAATGAATGAATAGATAGATAGATAGATAGATAGATAGATAGATAGATAGATAGATAGATAGATAGATAGATAAATAGATAGATAGATAGATAGATAGATAGATAGATAGATAGACAGACAGACAGACAGACAGACAAATGGGGAACGGTTTATTAAATACACCCGATAATAAATCCTATCAATGTCAAACGACAACCAAAACCTCCCTATGTAAACACCCCGTTGTAACCCCTGCTTTCATTTCCTATGTGTTCACGTATGGTGTGCTATCGTTTACATGCGTACATTGTCACGTCACAATACACGGCCATATAGACGAAACGAAATTGACGCCAGTTAGATCTTTGTTATTGTATTTAGACAGCCATTTGGTGATTAGTTCTCACTAAATTATATCAATCAGATTATAAACGTTCAAGATTACACATAGTTATAATGATGGTATATTTTTTCATTATGGCTACTGTTGTGAGTATTTAACGTAAACGCATAGCATTAGTCGATGCAATTTTAACGGTAAATTAGATCGTTAAGTGTTGCTTACATTCCCAACTCCTCGCTGTACAAACACGACACTTTCTTTTGACGTTCAAACAAAAACAAACAAACAAGAAAGGTTTATAATGGTTTTACAAATAAATATC
>NC_088371.1:3641452-3643952 GCF_034508935.2 Berghia stephanieae | reverse complement strand
TTTTACCCTAATTACATTGGGTATTGCCATAGACTAATGAATTTCCAAAAATAATTAATCAAATAAATAAGAAAGAGGAAATAATATAGTGACATAGACGTGAACCAGCCAAAATCTGTACAACGTAATACATACCCAATAAAATGTTTTAAACAATACATATATAAATACAACATTAATTAATTAATTCCACAGAAATTATAGAAATGTAAGGGGAACTCACCACAATTTTCAGGTCTGATAACCCAATTTTTATGGGCCCATTGACGTCATGGAAATACTCTCAAACCAAATCAAAATATTGTCTGTTACAACAATGTTAAAACTAGCCCATAATTCCGCTCGGTGAACAGACTTGCACATGTGTGTACGTCGGTCAGAGGAAGTGATGGATTACACAGAAAATGGTAGAAATAAAAAGGGTGGGTAACTCACTATCGACGAACGTGGTTGTAAAAATTCCAAAGAAAAATACAAGTCGTGTCACGTGACAATTGTCTGTCCAAACCTGTAACACTCTAGTCTAGTGTGAATACCCTGCGACCCCCCTGATAAAATTGAGAGCAGGCACTGGTGTCAGATAAAGATGTGACCAAGTGTGGTTAAAACAGTATCGGAAATAAGCAGAGAGAAATATGCGTGAAAAAAAAATCCCCCCAAAAATCAGCAACCTGCCACCGAATGATTTTTGTTCTTGTATTTTTCTCTCTAAGTCTGGCACCGTTTTATACACATCTTTATGTTTACATCTTTGTGTTTACATCTTTGTATTTACATCTTTATGTTCACATCTTTATGTTTACATCTCTGTGTTTACATCTTTGTATTGACATCTTTATGTTTACATCTTTATATTTACATCTTTGTATTTACATCTTTATGTTCACATCTTTATGTTTACATCTCTGTGTTTACATCTTTGTATTGACATCTTTATGTTTACATCTTTATATTTACATCTTTGTATTTACATCTTTATGTTCACATCTTTATGTTTACATCTCTGTGTTTATATCTTTATGTTTACATCTTTATGTTTACATATCTGTGTTTATATCTTTATGTTTACATCTTTATGTTTACATCTCTGTGTTTATATCTTTATGTTTACATCTTTATGTTTACAACTTTGTATTTACATCTTTATGTTCACATCTTTATGTTTACATCTCTGTGTTTATATCTTTATGTTTACATTTTATGTTTACATCTTTATGTTTACATATTTCCGTTCACATCTGTATGATTTACTGAAGTGAGTAAATATATATTGAAAATGAAAATTGTAAGTTTATGTCAGTTTTAGAAATTACAAGCTTGTCAACGCTTCAAAACATTAAATCTATGTCCGACGTGCACTTATTTGCAGGTCTGATGACAAAATTCCTTGTGGGCTCAATGTATTGAAAATCTCAGCAACAAAAAATGACGCAAAATATTGTCCATTACAACAATGTTGAACTAGGCCCGTAATCGGAATCGGATGTCAGACCTGTATATATGTACACGTCGATTAAGTCACATGGATGCCGTATGACGAAATAAACCCAAACGTTTTAAACATAAATTTTGTCCAGAAAACTCGTCCTTCAAATATCGATCGATTTAAACGGCCTCATCTTGGCAAAAAATCTCAAACCTGGGACTTCACGAAGTAGAAATACTTGAGCTTTTATATAGCGCAATATCCACTAAACGTGCTCAAAGCGCTTTACAAAGGGTCCCTGGCCAACAGCAACACGTAAAATGTAGAACGAGACATGACGTCTGTTAGGCGATATTACAATAATTTTTTCGGACCGAGATAACGCAGTTAACGGCCAGGTACTCATTTTACACCTGAGTACCCTGAGAGAATGTGAGTTAGTTAAGAGCCTTTTCCAAGGACTCAACTATGCTCCGAGCGAGGCTCGAATCCATGACCTTCCGATCCGAAAGCGAGTGTCATACCACAAGACCGCATAGCCACAGAAATATTATCCAATCCCTCACGTCAGAAAAAACCTCAATCCTTATCCTAGAATTTCAACGAATTCCATGACAGAAGTCTGTCTGTATCACCATCGCACCGACAACTAGGTTTTATCAATATTATATTATGTGGCCCTCACAGGCAAGGAGAGAGGGAAAGTCAGCGACCTAGGCGGAAAGAGAGAGAGAGAGAGAGAGAGAGAGAGAGAGAGAGAGAGAGAGAGAGAGATGAGAGAAAATAAGCAGGTATATTTCTGTGACAATAAGGACAGCTCGTTGCCTATGATTTTAGTGCTAATATCATTTTCATTTCGATACCTCCCCGACGACGCATTCTCACGCACGCATTCAACGATGGCGCCCGCCCGCACGCACGCGCTCACACGGTAAAGCACGCATGCGCAAAGAAGTTGTTACGACGAGGTGTTTGCATGGAGGTATGTGTGAGTCGGTACAACTGGAGTCTGCTCACGTTCTGTTTGATGAGGTGTAACTTCTTGCTTGGGTATTTGTGTCTATCTCCTGGTTT
>NC_088371.1:3628952-3638952 GCF_034508935.2 Berghia stephanieae | reverse complement strand
GTGTAGGTTTTTTCTTCAATCTCTAATCCATGCATGTGATAAAGTCTAGGTATTTCCTTAAATCTCTAATCCATGCATGTGATAAGAGTGTGGGTTTTTCATTCAATCTCTAATCCATGCATGTGATAAAGTCTAGGTATTTCCTTCAATCTCTAATCCATGTATGTGATAAAGTCTAGGTATTTCCTTCAATCTCTAATCCATGCATGTGATAAAGTCTACGTATTTCCTTCAATCTCTAATCCATGCATGTGATAAAGTCTAGGTATTTCCTTCAATCTCTAATCCATGCATGTGATAAAGTCTACGTATTTCCTTCAATCTCTAATCCATGCATGTGATAAAGTCTAGGTATTTCCTTCAATCTCTAATCCATGCATGTGATAAAGTCTACATTTTTCCTTCAATCTCTAATCCATGCATGTGATAAAGTCTAGGTATTTCCTTCAATCTCTAATCCATGCATGTGATAAAGTCTAGGTATTTCCTTCAATCTCTAATCCATGCATGTGATAAAGTGTAGGTTTTTTCTTCAATCTCTAATCCATGCATGTGATAAAGTCTAGGTATTTCCTTAAATCTCTAATCCATGCATGTGATAAAGTCTAGGTAATTCCTTCAATCTCTAATCCATGCATGTGATAAAGTGTAGGTTTTTTCTTCAATCTCTAATCCATGCATGTGATAAAGTCTAGGTATTTCCTTAAATCTCTAATCCATGCATGTGATAAGAGTGTGGGTTTTTCATTCAATCTCTAATCCATGCATGTGATTAAGTCTAGGTATTTCCTTCAATCTCTAATCCATGTATGTGATAAAGTCTAGGTATTTCCTTCAATCTCTAATCCATGCATGTGATAAAGTCTACGTATTTCCTTCAATCTCTAATCCATGCATGTGATAAAGTCTACGTATTTCCTTCAATCTCAAATCCATGTATGTGATAAAGTCTAGTTTTGTCCTTCAATCTCTAATCCATTCATGTGATAAAGTCTAGGTATTTCCTTCAATCTCTAATCCATGCATGTGATAAAGTCTACGTATTTCCTTCAATCTCTAATCCATGCATGTGATAAAGTCTACGTATTTCCTTCAATCTCTAATCCATGCATGTGATAAAGTCTACGTATTTCCTTCAATCTCTAATTCATGCATGTGATAAAGTCTACGTATTTCCTTCAATCTCTAATCATTGCATGTGATAAAGTCTAGGTATTTCCTTAAATCTCTAATCCATGCATGTGATAAAGTCTACGTATTTCCTTAAATCTCTAATCCATGCATGTGATAAAGTCTAGGTATTTCCTTCAATCTCTAATCCATGTATGTGATAAAGTCTAGGTATTTCCTTCAATCTCTAATCCATGCATGTGATAAAGTCTAGGTATTTCCTTCAATCTCTAATCCATGTATGTGATAAAGTCTAGTTTTGTCCTTCAATCTCTAATCCATGCATGTGATAAAGTCTAGGTATTTCCTTCAATCTCTAATCCATGCATGTGATAAAGTCTAGGTATTTCCTTCAATCTCTAATCCATGCATGTGATAAAGTCTACGTATTTCCTTCAATCTCTAATCCATGCAAGTGATAAAGTCTAGGTATTTCCTTCAATCTCTAATCCATGCATGTGATAAAGTCTACGTATTTCCTTCAATCTCTAATCCATGCATGTGATAAAGTCTAGGTTTTTTCTTCAATCTCTAATCCATGCATGTGATAAAGTCTAGGTTTTTCCTGCAATCTCTAATCCATGCATGTGATAAAGTCTAGGTATTTCCTTCAATCTCTAATCCATGCATTTGATAAAGTCTAGGTATTTCCTTCAATCTCTAATCCATGCATGTGATAAAGTCTAGGTATTTCCTTCAATCTCTAATCCATGCATGTGATAAAGTCTAGGTATTTCCTTCAATCTCTAATCCATGCATGTGATAAAGTCTAGGTATTTCCTTCAATCTCTAATAAATGCATGTGATAAAGTCTAGGTATTTCCTTCAATCTCTAATACATGCATGTGATAAAGTCTAGGTATTTCCTTCAATCTCTAATCCATGCATGTGATAAAGTCTAGGTATTTCCTTCAATCTCTAATCCATGCATGTGATAAAGTCTAGGTTTTTTCTTCAATCTCTAATCCATGCATGTGATAAAGTCTGGTATTTCCTTCAATCTCTAATCCATGCATGTGATAAAGTCTAGGTATTTCCTTCAATCTCTAATCCATGCATGTGATAAAGTCTAGGTATTTCCTTCAATCTCTAATCCATGCATGTGATAAAGTCTAGGTATTTCCTTCAATCTCTAATCCATGCATGTGATAAAGTCTAGGTATTTCCTTCAATCTCCAATCCATGCATGTGATAAAGTCTAGGTATTTCCTTCAATCTCTAATCCATGCATGTGATAAAGTCTAGGTATTTCCTTCAATCTCTAATCCATGCAAGTGATAAAGTCTAGGTATTTCCTTCAATCTCTAATCCATGCATGTGATAAAGTCTACGTATTTCCTTCAATCTCTAATCCATGCATGTGATAAAGTCTAGGTTTTTTCTTCAATCTCTAATCCATGCATGTGATAAAGTCTGGGTATTTCCTGCAATCTCTAATCCATGCATGTGATAAAGTCTAGGTATTTCCTTCAATCTCTAATCCATGCATGTGATAAAGTCTAGGTATTTCCTTCAATCTCTAATCCATGCATGTGATAAAGTCTAGGTATTTCCTTCAATCTCTAATCCATGCATGTGATAAAGTCTAGGTATTTCCTTCAATCTCTAATAAATGCATGTGATAAAGTCTAGGTATTTCCTTCAATCTCTAATACATGCATGTGATAAAGTCTAGGTATTTCCTTCAATCTCTAATACATGCATGTGATAAAGTCTAGGTATTTCCTTCAATCTCTAATCCATGCATGTGATAAAGTCTAGGTATTTCCTTCAATCTCTAATCCATGCATGTGATAAAGTCTAGGTTTTTTCTTCAATCTCTAATCCATGCATGTGATAAAGTCTGGGTATTTCCTTCAATCTCTAATCCATGCATGTGATAAAGTCTAGGTATTTCCTTCAATCTCTAATCCATGCATGTGATAAAGTCTAGGTATTTCCTTCAATCTCTAATCCATGCATGTGATAAAGTCTAGGTATTTCCTTCAATCTCTAATCCATGCATGTGATAAAGTCTAGGTATTTCCTTCAATCTCTAATCCATGCATGTGATAAAGTCTAGGTATTTCCTTCAATCTCTAATCCATGCATGTGATAAAGTCTAGGTTATTTCCTTCAATCTCTAATCCATGCATGTGATAAAGTCTAGGTATTTTCTACAAGTGTAATACTAAAATATAATATTGATGACATAATATCGTGGTTGATTGTCACATGACTACCACGACGGGGACAATTTATTGTGATAATAAATTATATTTATTGTGATAATAAATTATATTTATTATGAGGAAGAGCAATAATGTTTTTAATATTTTTTTTCTCTTATCATTTCTGCCGTACAACGACAAAACCCCGTTATTCGAAATTGGGTCAAACAGACATTTTTATATCATTGTGATCAGAATGACACTCTGCATCTACTCACAAAATATTACAAGGCAATTCTTACAAATAAAAAAGTTAAACATTTTTAAAACACCGTATGTTGCTATTTCTATCAGCTGATGCAGCGACAAAACCCCTTAAGTCCAGTTATACGGGTTTGTCATTGCATTGCCTCGATACATACGGGGTTTTGGTCGTTGTATAACAGGCCTTTTGGTACCGTATAATTGTAAATTCTTCATTAGCTTAATACAAGTCGATCATAAACATCTTCTTTTCATCTTCTCCTTCCTTTTCTTTATCCTCACTCTCCTCCTCTCCTCCTCCTCTCTTCTCTCTTCTCTTCTTCCTTCTTCTTCTTCTTCTTCTTCTTCTTCTTCTTCTCTTCTTCTTCTTCTCTTCTTCTTCCTTCTTCTTCTTCTTCTTCTTCTTCTTCTTCTTCTTCTTCTTCTTCTTCTTCTTCTTCTTCTTCTTCTTCTTCTTCTTCTTCTTCTTCTTCTTCTTCTTTTCTTCTTCTTTCTTCTTCTTCTTTCTTCTTCTTCTTCTTCTTCTTCTTCTTCTTCATTCTTCTTCTTCTTCTTCTTCTTTTCTTCTTCTTCTTCTTCTTCTTCTTCTTCTTCTTCTTCTTTCTTCTTCTTCTTCTTCTTCTTCTTCTTCTTCCTTCTTCTTCTTCATTCTTCTTCTTCTTCTCTTCTTCTTCTTCTTCTTCTTCTTCTTCTTCTTTCTTCTTCTTCTTCTTCTTCTTCTTCTTCTTCTTCTTCTTCTTCTTCTTCTTCTTCTTCTTCTTCTTCTTCTCTTCTTCTTCTTCTTCTTCTTCTTCTTCTCTTCTTCTTCTTCTTCTTCTTCTTCTTCTTCTTCTTCTTCTTTCTTCTTCTTCTTCTTCTTCTTCTCTCTTCTTCTTCTTCTTCTTCTTCTTCTTCTTCTTCTTCTTCTTCTTCTTCTTCTTCTTCTTCTTCTTCTTCTTCTTCTTCTTCTTCTCTCCTCCTCCTTGTCCTTCTCCTCTTCCTCACCCTCCTCCTCTTTCTCTTCTATTTCTTCTTCTTCTTCTTCTCTTCTTTTTCTTCTTCTCCTCTCCTCCTCCTTTTCCTCACCCTCTTCCTCTCCTTCTTCTTCTTCTTCTCTTCTTCTTCTTCTTCTTCTTCTTCTTCTTTCTTCTTCTTTTCTTCTTCTTCTTCTTCTTCTTCTTCTTCTTCTTCTACCTTTTCTTCTTCTTCCTTCTCCTCCTTGCCCTTCTCTTCCTCATCCTCCTCCTTTTTCTCTTCTTCTTCTTCTTCTTCTTCTTCTCCCTGCTCCTCTTTCTCTCCCTTTCTTCTTCTTCTTTTACTTCTTCTTCTTCTTCTTCATCATCATCTTCTTCTCCTCCTCCTCCTCCTCCTCCTCCTCCTTGTCCTCCTCTTCCTCACCCTCCTCCTCCTCCTCCTTTTCTTCTTCTTCTTCTTCTTCTTCTTCTCTTCTTCTTCTTCTTCTTCTTCTTCTTCTTCTTCTTCTTCTTCTTCTTCTTCTTCTTCTCTTCTTCTTCTTCTTTCTCTTCTTCTTCTTCTTCTTCTTCTTCTTTCTTCTTTCTTCTTCTCTTCTTCTTCTTCTTCTTTCTTCTCCTTCTTCTTCTTTTCTCCTCACCCTCCTCCTCTTGCATGTGATAATCTATATTTCTTAATCCTAATCTATCATGTGTAAATATAATTTAATAAGATAATCGGTTTCCCAATACATAATAAATCTAGGTCTCAATCGCTAATCCATGCAGTAAAAGCTGCGTATTCTATCAACACTAACCATCAGTATAATGTCGATACGGTATTTGCATCACTCTAATCGATACGATAGTCTAGGACAAAATCCTCAGTATAAACAGTAATTCTCAATTTCTGAATCCATACATGTGTAGTCTAGTATTTCTTATTCTAATATCATAAAGTCAGACAACCCAGATAAAGTACTCAATTCAATATGTGATAAAGTCATTATTTAAAGTGAAGACTAAAATTTGATTGATACATAATTTGTGATTCACATGACTACCATCAGGACTTTATTGTATAAAAGTTATAAGTAAATAATTAAATTTTTCGGGAAGAAATAAGTTTTTTATATTTTTTCCTTATGCATTTATTGATCACTTTCTAAATGACCGAGATTTACTTATTTATTTATTTATATTTATTTATCTTTGTTTATTTATATCTATTTATTAATTCAATTAGTTTTTCTTGTTTGTTGCCTCGGATTATTGGTTGTTTCTGAGTGAAATATTCATTTCCTGTTTCTGAGTGAAATATTCATTTCCTGTTTCTGAGTGAAATATTCATTTCCTGTTTCCGAGTGAAATATTCATTTCCTGTTTCCGAGTGAAATATTCATTTCCTGTTTCTGAGCGAGATTTTAAAAATTTGGTTACAAAAATGTCTAACACTAAAAAAAACATTGGGGTGGGGTGGATGAATGAATGAATGAATGAATGAATGAATGAATGAATGAATGAATGAGTGAATGAATGAATGAATGAATACGTCGCTTATTGTCGGTAAAAATACATATTATACATACATCGTTTATACATAATAACAACTGATAGCAATAGCAACAAATTATAAAAATAATAATTTGAACAAAATATTAAAATGATGATGTATAAAAATGTAAAAAATATCTCAAAATATACAACAAAAACATGTTTAAATTCTGCTTTAAATACTTACTTACAAAATATCTCGGACACAAACCTTGGTCAGGTCAGCACCTAGAATAAGATACGAAAGACGATTTTTAAAAGCCGGATGGACAGAGAGATAAATATTTAGTGCTAGATGGTGCAGACATCGTGTCTTTTATATCCCTATGTCGTGCGTTCCTTTTCTACACAGCCAAAACTGTCTTTTGAATATTTTGGCCAGAAAAATTACTCTGCCGTACTCTGGAAAAATAGATATTTAAAAATTTGGCCAGAAAACTCTCCTTCAAATATCGATCCATTTAAATGACTCTCATCTTGGCAAAAGCTCTCAAACCCGGGCTTCGCCGAAGTCCCGGATTTGAGATTGTTTGCCAAGATGAGAGTCATTTAAATGGATCGATATTTGAAGGACGAGTTTTCTGACCAAATTTTTAAATACGGCTTTTTTCCACAGTACGGCAGTACTATCCATATCCATCAACGAAAATGACCCACCCATGTGTCAAAGATTTTCAAACCCGGGACTTGAAGGAAGTAGGTCACGTCCTACATGTGTAACCTCGAAGACATCTCGTGTCTGAGATCGCTGGAACACTGAGAGTGACTTTATTCAATCTACACAGGAAATCAACGTTTATCATGTAAAATGCCTTTTGTCAGTGTGTAGATTAGGACGTGTGGTTGGAAAGACAGAGCTGCCAACCTGAAATTTCCAAAATTCGTAGTTTTCCAGGGGGAAAAAAGAAAAACGTTACTATAAATAGCTTTAGAGATAAACAGTTTGCTCTCAGCATGGTCCGTGTGTGGTGTCCGGGTCCCTCAACTGAGAGGGTCAAGAATAGCCCAACGCCAAGCCAGCGTGTCGTAAAAGGCGACTAATGGTGTGTGATTCCCCCATCTTTGAGTCACCTGGTCCTCCAGGTTGGGGGTTAGCAAAGGGTTAACACCCCTTTCCGTTAAACTCAAACCGTTACAGAAACGCAGACAGACAAACCAAATCCTATTTTTAGCTTGGGCGACCGAAGAGTTTCTGGAATAAGCTGATACACAGAAAAATGATAAGACCTGGAATGAGATTAAAAAGATAGCTCAGGACAGAGAAGGATGGAAACTGTTTGTCTGTGGCCTATACCCTGACCCAGGGTGAAAAAGGCAATGATGATGATGATGATGGTCCAAAATTGCTCCAAAGTCCTGAATATAGGTTCTAAGAAGCTAGAATTAGAGTCTGGTGCGCTATATAAGTTTTCAGCATTGTTATTTTTATTATTATTAGAATTTCCTTTTCAACAAGATTAATTGAGTCAAACAGATTTATACAGCTCTGTAGCTGGAGCCAAAAAATCGTATTTCTACGAATGTTTCGAAGTGTTAGACAGGTCTGTAAAGAGCTACAGCCTTAGGGAGGGGAGGGAAGTGGGTGTGTCCAATGGAAGCGTGGAGACGGGCTGTGCCATTAGGACTGTCATGCCCTGATAGGCTGGTGATGTCACGTGACAACAGGAAAGATAGATGGAGGAGCAGCAGGAAGATAGGGGATGGAATTGGTGGATAACATGAGGAAGTTGAGACAAGGAAGAAGTAATGTGAAGACAACGAACAATATGGAGGATAAATAATGAATAATAACAATAACATTCCCTTTATTCATCCCCAAGGGAAAACTTGTCTTTAGGGTCTATTCCTAGGGAAGACTGGAATAGACCATGTGTTAGCCGCAGTGCGGCCCCGCAAAGTAATCTAGGGTGATGTGACTTGCTCAAGGCCACACAACGCGGCGGGTGATCGAACGAGGTACCTTTTGGGTACGAAGTAAAGACCGTACCGCTGAGCCACGCTTGGAAAGACACGATGCCCAGGCTTGGCAGAAAGACACCAGATGATGATGACCCTGTATAATAAATCACATTGTAACATTTGGGCTGGAAAACTCGACCTACAAATATAAATCGATCAAAATGACCAAAACCTTGCAAGACACTCTTGAGCTTTGAGCTTTTATAAAGCGCAATATCCGCTAATCGTGCTCAATCGTGCGTTGCAAGGGGTCCCTGACCAACAGTAACACGTAACAAATATAACGAGACATGACGCCTGTTTGGCGATATTACAATTTTTCCCCGGATAGAGACAACGCTGTTAACGGCCAGCTACACATTTTACACCCGAGTACGATGAGAGAATGTGAGTAAAGAGCCTTTTCCAGGACTCAACTATGCGCCGAACGAAGTGCGAACCAGGACCTTCCGATCCGAAAGCGAGTGTCATACCATTAGGCCACATAGCAGCACTCTCAAACCTGGGACTTCAAGGAAGTTTTCAAAGAAGTCTCAGGTTTGAGAGTTTTTGACAAGAGGATGGCCATTTTAATCGATTGAAATTTAAAGGTCGATTTTTCTGGTCAGAATTTTTAAAATGTGCGTGTTTTTATGTTGTTGTTTTTTTCCCCAGCTTGGGACAATATCGTGAGGGCTACAGCCATGGGGATGGGTGGGGGAGGGAGGGGGTGTCCGATGGTAGCGTGTAGACAGGGTTTGTCGTTATAGTCAGGACTACAGCCTCGGGGGTGGGTGGGGGGGGGCGGGGGGGGGGGGTGTCCGATGGTAGCGTGTAGACAGGGTCTGTCCTTATAGTCAGGACTACAGCCTCGGGGAGGGACTGAGAAAAATGGAAGGTTTTGGACAGAAGCTACCATAAGACTGGGGCTGCCGCCTTAAGGAGGAGGGAGGGTAGAGTGGATTTGACATGAACATTAGAGTGATGGAGCGTAGCCATCGTGAACTTATAGCCTGACACTGACCAAAAATTGACGTCAAAATGCCAGTCTTTTTGGGTTTCAGTGTCAGGCTATAACATGACGATGGCTACGGATGGAGTCGCCAATTAACCAGATGACTACCACAATCTAGAAAGATGCGTTTGTTTTGTTTTTGCCAAGATGTGGGTCATTGTTTTTGCCAAGATGTGGGTCATTGTTTTTGCCAAGATGTGGGTCATTGTTTTTGCCAAGATGTGGGTCATTGTTTTTGCCAAGATGTGGGTCATTGTTTTTGCCAAGATGTGGGTCATTGTTTTTGCCAAGATGTGGGTCATTGTTTTTGTCAAGATGTGGGTCATTGTTTTTGCCAAGATGTGGGTCATTGTTTTTGCCAAGATGTGGGTCATTGTTTTTGCCAAGATGTGGGTCATTGTTTTTGCCAAGATGTGGGTCATTGTTTTTGCCAAGATGTGGGTCATTGTTTTTGCCAAGATGTGGGTCGTTGTTTTTGCCAAGGTGATCGATATTCGAAAGACGAGTTTTCTGGCCAAAGTCTTCTAGAGTACCCTACGGCAGGTAACCTTTCTCAAGCCAACAAACCAACAAACAAAAACAACAATGACAGACATGTTTTCTAACTGACAACTAAATCGGCAACAACAGTGTGATGTCAAAAACCTGGTTCCAATACCATTGGAAGTATAAAATCACTTTCCGGAGGACTGGATACATACCTTGTGTAATCCATTTTCTGGTGTCAGAGTGATGGCATCTTATTTTCTAGTCTAAATAAATGCTGGTCGTCAATAAAGATCATCCATCCTTGATCTTTTACGTCCCGTAATCATTAAAATCTGCCTGTACATCCTGCTATTGAAATAGTTATGTCACCTTTATGTAACCTATTCATTGTTAGTACTCCGAAGGACTGGTTACATATACATTTCCAGTGAGTTTGGAACCGGAAGAGTAGAAGGTGTGACGTCACCACTTCTCTTTCCTATTTCTTAAAC
>NC_088371.1:3611452-3621452 GCF_034508935.2 Berghia stephanieae | reverse complement strand
TTCATTTTTCACTTTCTTTTGCCCGTCGTGGCCTTGTGTTGTGACGTCATCTTAGGGGAATGGCCAGACTATTATTTGACAAAGGCCATGAGTTGATACGGCTGTCGAGCATGTATAACAGGTAGCTCTGCACCAGATTGAATAAATCACAGTTGTGTTTCTGGCAAGTAGATGAGGATATTAAAATAACGAGGTACCGTCACCTGGGGGTAACTTTACCTACAGGGGAAACTTTGCCTCTTGAATTGTGAACCAATAAGAGATTGTATGCTTTATGGGAATTAGTTCCTTTGATAAAAAATTTGTCTTTTAAAGGGTACAATAACTGCAACAAAGCTGAGATAATTCAAAATGATTCAAATTCACAGAGGCAAAGTTTCCCCTTGAGGCAAAGTTACCCCAGTTGACGGCAATTACATGATAATCTGGAGTTACTAAACTTGATCATTTTTATCGTTGATGGCTCTAAAATCTTGTCTGATTCAAACGACATTTTCAAAATAGCATAACCATTGAAATGAATAAAGTGTCTTTAGAATCACTAACGATGAACATTGGTCCCGTGATGAAGCCTGCATGTGAGCGAAAAAAAAAAAAGAAAATAAAAGACCGGTTTTCTGTTTACATAAATGATATTGATAGTTTCTGTACAAGTTGATAGATACGAAAGATAATCCAGTAAATACATTCTGATTCAAAAATCACATCGATTATTTCCCTTACCGGATCATTTTGTCTCTGTCCGGTGTCGTTTGTCTGCCGTACTGTGGACAAACCCATATTACTTCAAAATTTGGCCAGAACACTCATCCTTCAAATATCGATCGAGTGAAATGATCCTCATCTTGGCAGAAACTCTCAGACCTGGAACTTCGAGAAGTCCCAGGTTTGAGAGTTGCTTTTTTTTGCCAAGATGAGAGTAGTTTAAATCGAAGGACAAGTTTTCTGGCCAAATGTTAAAATCTGCGTTTTTTCCAGAGTAGACGGTTGTGGAGATGACTGGAAACATTACATCAATATGTTCATACACAACTTTTATATCGCGTTCCCGCACAATTTACCATGATGAATGGGCTCCACAATTCTTAATTTTTCCCTAAGGAGACCAATGGGAATAATATTTCCATTTCATACAGGACAAGACCCCAGTTTGGCGACTTGATGGGGTTTATTTGGGGGGGTTTTTTTGGAGTGGTGGGGGGGGGGGGGAGTCATAATTGATCCATTACTCAGTGGAGTTTTATACATTTTACCCAAGACATCAGGGCTAGCAATCAAACTTTAGATTTCATAGCTTGCATCCCATGTTGTGTAAAAAGTTAAACGAAATGTTTCGCCTTAAAAACTACTCTTCAGCTAATCACAACAACCTACTAGGTTTGTGAAATTTCAGGGAAAAAAATGGATATTACTTCAACTATTTCAATTAAATTGTTGTTTCTGTTCGATGATGAAGAGTTTTGAACCCAAAACATTGAACATTTAGAAGTGATTAAATTGCCCGTCTGTCAAAGCTGTTTCATTCATTTGTGTCCAATAATTTATCACAATAGAAAAACCTGTGCATCAAGATAAGTATCCTACCTGTCAATGTAAAGTCATATCATTATCAAATTTATTTTGTTGCTGGCTGAAGAAAGGATTTGAGGTCGAAACATTCGTCATATAGAGATCAATCAGACTGTTGTAACTGAACTGAAATTCTATAAAATAGGGGACTTTCAACATGTGCTAAGTCACATGATAGTCTCGAAAAAAGGATAATGGAGGGAAGAATTGAAGGAAAGAGAGACAGAGGAAGACAAAGGAAATCCTGGACAGATGGCATCAAGGAAGCTACAAGACGGCGCATGGCAGACTGTAACGAGGCTGCAATGGACCGTGAAGGATGGAAGGCCATGACATCCGACCTCTGGAAAGAGATGGAACTCGGGTAAGGTAAGGTAAGTCACACCCAGATAGGAAATGAGTCAACACCCTCAGACACTCCATTGGACTCCATAGAATCACCAGAGACAATGTGAAGATTCCAAACACTCAGGGTTTTCTTCTATGACTATGAGGCCAACTAGTCAATTATTTTCCTATTAAAGTCCAGAAATAAATGACACAAAAATGCAGATTTCTCAAAATGGTGAAAGGCGACTTAAAAAGTAGGAAACAAAAATGAATATTACAGGTTCAAACAGAACAAAATACCAATCACCGACCGTTTCGAGTTAAAACCCTTCTTCAGCCGATTTTTGTTTTCATTTTGTTTTGGTTGTTGTTGGCTGAAGAAGGTGTTTGAGCCCGAAACGTTCTCTGTTTGGTATTTTATTGTTATTTTTTGAAGCTGTTTACGGTTCACATATTCCAGGAGCTCTGAAATGAACTTAGAAATGAACAAGTGGTTGAAAGTTATCTCCTCATAGAATATTGTCCTGTATAAATAGTTGACATCAATCAATTTATCAACATATTCTGTTGTCTGAGAAAGGGAGTTGATGTTTATGATTTGTTGGAGAAGGGATTTCAAGTTAGTTGTTGGCTGAACAAGGGATTTGAGTCCGAAAGAATCACGAGAAAGGGCCATAATACTGTTGTGACTGAAATTATATTAATATATCTCCCTGTCCTGGATAGATGATAGACAGAAATTATCAATTCATCAAGCATCAAATTCCGCATCAATGGCATCCGCTAGTTCATCAGGGGGACGTAACTCTACTTGGAAATTGTGATTCTTCCCGTCGGATTTCAGTTTCTTGGTATACAGGTTGAAGGCCGCGCCTAACGCCAGCGCCATCTTGCGTCCGGAGTGGGAGGAGTCACACAGGAAGGCGTGGCACGAGGCTAACCTTGACCTTGAAGAAAGTTCACGGACAACGATGCAGGTGAAAACTCTCCAATATTTGATGTCCTTGGGAAAAAAAGAAATACAAAAACTTAAAATTAAATTTGAATATCATATAACGCAATATCCACGAGAGGTGCTCCCTCTAGGGCTATTGGGCTTTTATACAGAGCAATATTCACTAAACTAAACGTGCTCAAAGCGCTTTATATGGTTCCTGACCACTAGCAACGCGTCACATGTGGGACAAGACAAACCCCTGTTAGGCGATATGACAATATTTTTACGTTAGAAACAACGTCGGTAATGATCAGGTACTCATCTTACACATGGATACAATGGGAGAATGTATGTATAGACGGTTTACCAAGGAGTCAGTTAATAATAATAATAGTAATAATGATAATAATAATAATGATAATAATAATAATAATAATAATAATAATAATAATAATAATAATAATAATAATAATAATGATAATAATAATAATCCATCCAACTATCTAACCATCATCTATCCATCCATCCATTCACCAATCCACCTACCCATCCATCCATCCATCCATTCACCAATCCACCTACCCATCCATTCATCCATCTATCCATTCACCAATCCACCTACCCATCCATCCATCCATCCATTCACCAATCCACCTACCCATCCATTCATCCATCTATCCATTCACCAATCCACCTACCCATCCATCCATCCATTCACCAATCCACCTACCCATCCATTCATCCATCTATCCATTCACCAATCCACCTACCCATCCATCCATCCATCCATTCACCAATCCACCTACCCATCCATTCATCCATCTATCCATTCACCAATCCACCTACCCATCCATCCATCCATTCACCAATCCACCTTCCCATCCATTCATCCATCTATCCATTCATCAATCCACCTACCCATCCATCCATCCATCCATTCACCATTCCACCTACCCATCCATCCATTCATCCATTCACCAATCCATCCATCCATCCATCCATCTATCCATTCACTAATCCACATACCCATCCATCCATCCATTCACCAATCCATCCATCCATCCATCCATCTATCCATTCACTAATCCACCTACCCATCCATCCATCCATCCATCCATTCACCAATCCATCCATCCATTCACCAATCCATCCATCCATTAATTCACCAGTTTATCCATCCATCTATCCATTCACCATTCCACCTACCCATTCATCCATTCACCAATCCATCCATCCATCTATCCATTCATCAATCCACCTACCCATCCATCCATCCATCCATTCACCAATCCATCCATCCATTCATTCACCAGTCTATCCATCCATCTATCCATTCACCATTCCACCTACCCATTCATCCATTCACCAATCCATCCATCCATCTATCCATTCATCAATCCACCTACCCATCCATCCATCCATCCATACATTCACCCCCATCCACCCATTCCCCCCCCCCATCCATCAATGCACCCATCCATCCCCCCCTCCACCCACCCCCATCCACCCATCCCCCCCCCCCCATCCATCAATGCACCCATCCATCTCCCCCTCCACCCCACCCCCATCCCTCCCCCCATCCATCAATGCACCCATCCATCCCCCCCTCCACCCCACCCCCATCCACCCATTCCCCCCCCCCATTCATCAATGCACCCATCCATCCCCCCCTCCACCCCACCCCCATCCATCAATGCACCCATCCATCCCCCTCCACCCCACCCCCACCCCCCCCCCCATCCATCAATGCACCCATCCATCCCCCCCTCCACCCCACCCCATCCACCCATCCCCCCCCCCATCCATCAATGCACCCATCCATCCCCCCCTCCACCCCACCCCCATCCACCCATCCCCCCCCCCATCCATCAATGCACCCATCCATCCCCCCTCCCACCCCACCCCCATCCCCCCCCCCCCCATCCATCAATGCACCCATCCATCCCCCCCTCCACCCCACCCCCATCCACCCATCCCCCCCCCATCCATCAATGCACCCATCCATCCCCCCTCCACCCCACCCCCATCCACCCATCCCCCCCCCCCATCCATCAATGCACCCATCCATCCCCCCCTCCACCCCACCCCCCACCCCCCATCCCCCATCCACCCATCCCTACCTGGACACCATAGGATATAAAGTCGATGGGCATCAGGCCTGGGGGAAATCCGTCCTTGACCTTGTTACGTTTGTGCTCTCGAAGGTCAAGGCCCTTTGGGGACACGACGACGTAAAGCAAAGGAAGTTCCATCTGTGATAAAAGCAAACCAAGAAAACATGAGCTTTTATATAGCGCATTATCCACTAAATGTGCTCAAGGCGTTTCACAAATATGGCTTCGTCGTCAAGTGTCAAATGACTCTCGCCTACTTTGATGTTAAAAGCTAAGAGGAACAAGTCAAGTGTGAGCGCTTTCGATTCAAACAAGAAATACGAATGTTTAAAAACTCACAAATCAATTGATGCTTTGCGCTTAGCTAAAATACTCACAGTCTGATAAAAAGTATCAACACACAAAACTGTGTGTAACCGTAAACGTTTATAGTCTGATTAATAAAATTTACTGAGATCTTATCATAAAAATGGCTGTCTAAAAATAAAAACAACAACAAAGAGCTCAGTGACGTCAATTTCGTTCCTTCTATATAAATATTTCATAGCATTAAATGATTGAAATTGTCACTGTATGTTTAGACATAAATAAATAAATCTGATAACCTTTAAACTCGGAACAATATAGTCTTAACCCTCTCCTTACCAGTCATTTTCAGGATTGTCCCCAAAACTTCACACCCAACTAACACAAAATAGATTTTTTATCACTCAAACACAATAGCAGTAAGTTCTTGCGATACATAATTTCTGTAGCAAAACATGCTCTACAAAACACTGTTCATGTTTTAAAAAATTGTATGATGTACAAAAGAAATTTTAATGAGAAAAATGTTGGTTGTATCGTAACGAATGTGACGATTTTCCTATAGTTGGTAAGGAGAGGGTTAACTCTCTCCTTACCAGCCATTTTCCGGATTTTCCCCAAAACGTCACACCCAACCTATACAAAAATAGGTTTATTTCACTCAAACACAAAAGCTGTTCATGCTACACGTATTTTTTTTCCTGCTAGACGAGCTCTTCAACACAATGTTAACTCACTCAACCCTCACACCGACTATATCCGTAGTTTACCCCGGTTACTTTTACCCCATGCCTGTTTATTACATTTTTCTGAGAAAATTTATAGGCGTAGTATCAAAGCTGATGCTTTTCATTATTTCATGTATATGGCAGTTAAATAAAAATATGCTTTAAATACTTTTTGTTTTCCAATTTTGAAAATTAGCAAAAATCTCTAGGATGAGTGAGTTAATATACTTTAAACCAAACATTTCTTGTTCAAGTATTATGATGTACAAAACAAATAAGAATGAGAAAAATGTATCGTAACAAATTATGTGACGATTTTCCTGTAGTTGGTAAGGAATGGGTCAAAATGACCCAGAGATCACAAACCTGAGGTTTTTCCTCGATGCTTTTTTTGACCTGTTTGACCATTTCGTCCACTGGACGTCTGACGTGGTGGAGTCCGAACATGCCCTGGACGTCACGATGACCCAAGTACTTGACCACAAACACCTGGGGCAGTCTGTCCACCACGACGGCCGTGAACTCGGAGCTGTGGACGATTGAAGATGATGACGTGGGGGTCAAGGTCAAGATATTTGGACGACGTGTAGTCTACATATAGATAGTATGCGCTTGGCTAAGAATCTCATAACATTGCCATCCGGAAGTATAACGGATCAACACAAAAAACTGTGTTTATCCATGAACGTTTATAGTCATGTTAATACAGTTCAGTGAGCATTACTCATAAACGCGGATGGCAAAATACAATAACAAAGACCCGAGTGACGTCATCTTCGAACTATCTATATGCAGGTCCGACATCGGAACGCAACAGGCTTCAACAGTCGTGACGTAACTTCCCTCGTAATGACGCATAGTAACTTAGTAACTGGTTCTAAACTATCAGAACAATTGCGGACGACCGTATGAAATATTTCTCCAACGAGCATAAAAGTGGAGAAAAACATAAATCTGATCATGTTTTGACTTTCATACATTCTGATCACATGACATGTGATAAAGTTCTAACCAGCATGAAGAATAAAAAGTAGCGATTTTCTTTGTTTAGAACCAGTTGCTGGTTGCTGGGCGGAGGGGACGTCAGACTATTGAGTCCTATTTTGGGCCTAGGTTAACATTGTATGTGATGGACAATATTATTCTCTTACGTTATTTTTCTTCAGATTTCCATTCTCATTAATGTAAATGTTGCTGCTCGAAGCTCGAACAAATAAATAACAATATGAAGTTGAATGTAAGCTTCAATTTAATAAATGAAAACAGATAATGTGGACGTTTCGGGTTTCCCCTTTATCAACAAAACAGGATGAATGAAACACTTCAGACGAATGAGATAATGTGGTAGTGGCGTTGTTAAGTATCCTGTTTTGTTGATAAAGGGGAAACCCGAAACGTCCATTTTATCTGTTTTCGCTTACATTCAATTTCACATTTTATTTATATCAGATTTCCATTAAAACAACGAGTCCATAGTAAATTGGGTTATCAGACCTACAAATACGTGCACGTCGGGCCGAGGTTTTGATGGTGGTGCAGCAGAAAGAGGTGGTTGGGGAGGAAGTAGGAAGTGGTTGATGGAGAAAGTTGTTTGGGGAAGACGAGGATGAGTTGGAATAGGAGTTGTAGCTGCGTGAGAAAGAAAAGATGGAGGATGAGAAAGAAAGAAAATAGAAAATGTTACCGACTTACTTGTTGTCTTACTTCCTTTCTTTCTTACTTACCGTAATATGGGCTGACTATAATATATGGCCACACGAGGTGTCTTTAGGCCAGCCTCTATCAAATATATTGGTAGATTTCAAATCTTATATTTTCTTCTTCTTTTACAAAAAAAAATTGTGCACGCTTAACGTTATTTTTGTGCTCTGGTGGGATGATATAGATAGTTATGCATGCAAATTAACAGAACTGGTGGGATGATATAGATAGTTATGCATGCAAATTAACAGAACTGGTGGGATGATATAGATAGGTATGCATGCAAATTAACAGAATTTTTTATTTTTTTTAATTAACCAAAATATTTTAAAGAGGCTGGTCATGAGACACCACCTTCACCCTCCCCCCTCCCCCCCCCCCCCCAAAAAAAAAACAGAAACAAAAACAAAACAAAACAAAACAAAACAAAGCTCCATCAATACAACCCTCCCACCCTCCAAATAACAAAAACAAACAACAACCAAACATTGACCCAAACATCAACCGTTCTTACTGAAAAGACTTCCTTCTCTCCTTCTTGGGCTCATCCTTGTCCGCCCATTTCGTCAGTTTTTTCAGCGCCTTCAGAGAGTTCCGTATACTCGTCGATCGACTCTTCTTCTTCCCGCCATCTGACGTCGTTGTACTTCCGCTATCGCGGGAAGCCAGGCTTTCTTTGGAAGGGCTGGGGCTGGGGCCGGGACGATGGCCGTTGGAAGACGTTGGATAGACCTTTGGCGATGGGGACGTTGGGGAAGACGTTGAGAATACACTGTTGCTGGCAGAGGAGGCGACGCCATTTTTTCTCTTTTCAAATTCAGGCGAGCTCCTGAAAGTCTGTGTTGTTGTTGTTGAAGGATTGACGCCATTTTGAAATTGGTCATCGTTTTCCTTGAAGCTACTGGACGTGGAGACGGAGTCTGAATCGGCGTTCACGCTACTGCTCCCTTCGTCTTCGTCATCGTCATCGTCGTCGATGCGAAGGTTGTGGTCGGCGTCTAAAGACACATTGCTGTCTAGCTTGTTGATGATGTCATTGAGTTCGGGGTCTTCTTTCATCGCCCTTTCTATGACGTCATCATAACTTGTGTCTTCCGACTCGACGTTGATAGCGTCATGGTCGGCCATGACAGCAGTCGCCATGTTGAATGGTTTATCACGTGATCTAACAATGAAAACGTTTTATCTGAAAAAAAAAGAAGAAGAAAGAAACGTATAAATACTCAGTTTTTAATGTTTTCTTTTTTCTTCATCTTAATCTTCTTCCAAAGCGCTGCAGATATTTTATGTTTTCTTTACTCACGTTGTCTCACCGTACTCAGGAGTAAATTGAGTACGAGACACGATAGAGACCATAACAATTAGGGTTATCAGACCTGCTAATAAGTACACGTTGGCCATACCCTAACATCATCTCACGCCACACAAAATGTTGAGTCTATCTTCAATGGTGAAGCTGTGCGGCTATGTGGTCTTATGGTATGACACTCGCTTTCGGATCCCAAGGTCCTGAGTTCGAGTCTCGTTCAGCGCTTAGTTGACTCCTTGGAAAAGGCTCTATGTTCACATTATTTCATCCTATTCAGGTGTAACATGGTACCTCGGTACAGCGTTGTCTCTGTCGGAACAAAATTGTAACATCGCCTAACAGACGTCATGACTCGTACTACATGTTAAGTTGCTGTCGGTCAGGGACCTTTGTAAAGCGCTTTGAGCACGTTTAGTGGATATTTCGCAATATAAAAGCTCAAGTTTGTTTTTTTTATCTCTTTAAAGCTGTAACAGTATGGAATGGATAGGATTGGATAGGATTGAAAACACAACAATGATCCAGTGTGTACCGCCCGTCTCATCGATGTTGTAGAAAAGAATTATCCATTTGATTTATTACTATTTTAGGGTCCAGGGGACGCAATCGAGATATTGTTTATGACGATGGAATATTTTGTTGTTACTCCCCTTATATACTTTGTCGCTCTCCTGTTGAGAATTTTGTTTTTGTGCAAGGAGAGAAATTCACAGTCTTGCCAATTTGGCATTTTAAAAGCCGAATTCCAGAAATGTGGCGTTTTTGTCAAGGCGATTGGTTTCAAATTTTTCGTTTGGCTTTTTCCCGTTTTTTTTTTTTTTTTTGTTTTTTTTGGTTTTGTTTTGTCTTTTGTTTTTTTGCTTTTAAAAAGATCTGGTCGATTTTCTTTTTCAAAATAAGTCAAAGACAAAATAAGTCAATGAGGTCGTCGATAAGCCAAATTTCTGAATTATTTTAGTTCCAATATTTGGGGTCCAAGGCTAAACTGTCTGTATAATAAATATCT
>NC_088371.1:3593952-3603952 GCF_034508935.2 Berghia stephanieae | reverse complement strand
CCAAGGAGTTCACAACATTGCCATCCGGAAGTATAACGGACCAACACACAAACTCTGTGTAACCATGAACGTTTATAGTCAGGTTAATACTGTTTAGTGAGAACAACTCACAAACGCGGATGGCAAAAACAATAACAAAGGCCTGAGTGACGTCATCTTCGAACTATCTATATTGTATATAACTGGTTAATTGGCCCAATGTGAGATTTTTGATGCCATGCGTTTAGTTAAAAAGCTCATAAAAAACCGCCAGTCGCATATTGATGTTGTACGCTTATCCAAATAAAAAAAACAACTCACAACATCCTATATAGATAGAATGAAGTTGACGTCACTCATGTCTTTGTTATTTTTTTTTGCCATCCGCGTTTATGAGTAATTCTGACTAACTGTATGAACCAGACAATAAACGTTCAAGGTTACACATAGTTTTGTGTGTTCGTCCGTCATACTTCAGGGTGACAATGCTGTGAGCTTCTTAGCCAAGCGCATACTGTCTATAACATATTTGGCGATATGAAAACAACAACAATAATCAGAGAGGGGTCGATTTCATTCACGTTATTGTTTACAAACAACCAACCATGTTTGTCCGAGCACGTGTGAAGGTGTGTCACAAATTCTATGTTTTGATTGGTCAAAAATCTACAGGTTAATTTCGCTCCTTCCATCAATACGTGACCACAGCCATGTTAATTACCCATGTCACGTATTGAACAATTAATTACCCATGTCACGTATTGAACAATTACCCATGTCACGTATTGAACAATTTGGCCAGAAAAATCGTCCTTCAAATATTCATCGATTTTAATGACCCTCATCTTGGAAAAAACTCTCAAACCTGGGACTTCGCGAAGTCTTCCTTAATGTCCCAGGTTTGAGTGTTTTATTTTATTTTATTTTATTTTTATTTTTATTTTTTTTTCAATTTTTTTTTTTTTTTGTTTGTTTATTGGCCAAGATGAGGATCATTTAAATCGGCCGATAAAAGAAGGACGAGTTTTCTGGCCAAATTCTTAAATACAAGTTTTTCCTATTGCCAGTCAACTGGTCAAACAACATCCACTGTAATCGGAAACAATCAGCCTCTCAGATCCAGCACACCACTCACGATTTCAACACAGGCGATTGACAAGAAATGGAAGCCGTTGTCAGTTGCAGAGATGCAGTTTTCTCATCAGTGTGCCATAATATTGTGATTAATACTCACAAACTGTTTGCTACGGGTGACGTTTATAAGTAATTCTCATTAAATTGTATTAACCAGATTATTATAAACGTTTAAGGTTACATATAGGTTTGTGTGTTGGTCCGTTATACTTCCGGATGGCAATGTTGTGAGGTTCTTAGACAAGCGCATACTATCTATAACGTTCAGGGTTACAGATAGTTTTGTATGTTGGTCCGGCTGGCGGATGATATGAGTATTTCCCCTCAACACATACTATCAATAGCTATTAAAATGCCTTTTTTATCAACTCTTCCACTCAGTCAAACTCAACGATCTGTTTCTTTGTCATTCATTTCCAGGAATCCCACAACCCATGCAAGCAAAGACATTTCAAAGTCACAAGATAACGCCGTCTTAAAATTATTCAGAGTCACCCCCCCCCCCTCCCCTCCCCTCCCCCTCCAACCAAATCCCACGCGGGAGGCCGAAAGATAAATAGGCCAACATTTTCAACACTATCTTTAAAAAATCTACAGGACAGAAGGATATTGTTGCTGTGCGTTTATGTAAAATATTCACATCATCCGCCAGTCAGATAAAGCGTAACAAGACACAAAACAGAGTATAACCTAGAACGTGTGTGTTTGTTTGAGAGAGTTTAGTGAGAACTAATCACTTAAATGGCGGTGTTTAATAAAATAGCAAAAAGCTGTGTGACGCTAACGTCATTCTTTCGATAGTGTCATTATGAGAATCTTATGAGAACGAATAACCCAACTGGCGGTTTATCAAAGAACCGAGTGACGTCATCAACAGTGGTGAATCTTTGATTCCATTTTCTGGCTTTTCAACGGATGACTTCCCCGCCCTTCCCGTGCCCGTGTTCCGTGACGTCATCCATCGTCTGGTTGTGAATAGAAACAAAAACTTGCCTTTGTCTCGAATGTCTAAGAATAGAACATAAACATCGCATTTTATAGTAAGTATGCGCTTCACGTCATGCGTCTGGGAGTCAGCCAGAAATAGGGAAGGAAAGTCCTGACTTTTACTTTACTTTTCTGGTTCCAAAATCATTGGAAGTGTGAATTGGAAATGTCCCCCTTCGGAGGACTAATATTGAATAGGTTACATATTGAATCAGAAGGTGACATAACATTTCAGTATCAGGATGTATAGGCAGATTCTCATGATAACGTGACGTCACAGAGCGAGGCTGGATCATCTGTATTAACGACCAGCGTACTATATTCTATAGGATTCTATCACGGGTTTGAAGTTCATTCATGACTTATTTTCATCGCAGAAAATAATTCACCAGCTTGCTCATGAATTATCTATTCCGCGATAAAACATAACGAAATTTAATAACTCCAAACCCATGAAAGAATTCATTAATTCGACCCCTCAAAGTAATTTCCTTAGATATGTCATAACGAATACTTGATAAAAATGCTTCATTTTTCAATGAATTCACGTTATCTGCAGTTATAATTTAATTCAGGAAATGATTGACTTTTTGATCATCAAAACAAATCAGACAACACGTGGAATTCCCTTTTTTCTCCGTTCGCCGCCAACCCCTCAATCGTCCGAGCCCTCAACCCCCCTCAACCGTCCGACCCCTCAACCGTCCGAGCCCTGCAAGATATCGTATGACTGAATGAAAACTGCTCCATGACTAAGACAATTTGATTCGTCTGTCAAAAGAAAGAAACAAAAAGCTTTTCATGTTGATGAATTCAAATCATCTTGAATTTAGAATTGAAAGACTCCAACTCCAACAGTAAACGCAGATTCCTTTTGAATGGGAGCGATCTATAGATAGTATGCGCTTGGCTAAGAAGCTCATAACATTGCCATCCAGAAGTATGTAGGACCAACACACAAAACTGTGTGTATCCATGAACGTTTATAGTAAGGTTAATACAGTTCAGTGAGCATTACCCATAAATGCGGATAGCAAAAAGCAATAACAAGACCCGAGTGACGTCATCTTCGAACTATCTATATTCATGTTTTCGTCCAACCAGGTCATCAATCACATGATTTGTTGCTGTTCTACGATTGTATAGATAGTATGCGCTTGGCTAAGAAGCTCATAACATTGTCATCCGAAGTATAGCGGACCAACACACAAAACTGTGTGTATCCATGAACGTTTATAGTAAGGTTAATACAGTTCAGTGAGCATCACTCACAAACGCGGATGGCAAAAAAACAATAACAAAGACCTGAGTGACGTCATCTTCGAACTATCTATATTTCTTAACAGATGTAAACACGCTGCTTTGTTTACAAATGTTGTAAACATACCCATGAATCAAATGATCAATCGTGATGTTAGACATTTAATAAGCTGTGAACACTTTTCACTAAGTGGGTCACCTTGAGCACAATTTGCAATGTGACCAATGACCTCGAACACATGGAAATATAATATAGATCATGCACACATTGCAATGTGACCAATGACCTCGAACACATGGAAATATAATATAGATCATGCCCATTAGGTCAAACATGGCAGTACTTCAGGCTCACACTACACACATCTTTGCAGGTGTGTTGTTGTTAGCTGGTTTCCGTGTTTGCTGTGTTAATTCTTTGGATTTTGTTGCTTTCCGATTGCTTTCGGACCGTGGGTTATTGACAACATTCAAGGAAAATTAAAGGTAGGGTTGTGAACAGTTGAGCCGTGAAATATTCGATCTGGATGTGTTGACGTTGGGTCAGACAGGGATTGTATTGAATGGCTGGATGTCATCACTGGGGCTCGTTGGATTTGACTCGATAGTCAGATGGTTTTCCAATTCCCGCATAGAATAAAACTTCTGTTATTATTATAATATGTTCTTGCAAATCAATTTGATTATCGTAATGTTGAAGACTTCGTGTGCTTTTGTGACCGGTAATTTTTATTATCTTTGGGGGGGGGGGGGCAGAAGATAATTCCGCAACGGTCGCCTTGGTCTTCTTACCATCGATTCCTGCGTTGATGCAAGCATTTTTTAAACAGTGAACCAAGTGTGTTGACCCGTGACCCCCATTGGTAATAACAAACGTCTGGGTTGTTGTTTGGTTTTTTACAGTCGGGATCTCTGGACTTGGTTGATCTTTTGCTGACGAATGTCTGGACCAGTGGTACGCGATCCATTGACTCAACGTTTCTGATTTGAGAATACGGTTGGCCTTACTGTTCTAGAATCGTCCCGTTTCGATCCATCCATCGTTTTACTGTTTCCTTTCAAGCATTTCTAGATATTGTAAGCCATCCGGAGCTTTGCGTCAAGCGATGTCTCCAAGTCTCGTCTGGATGTCTCCAAGTCTCGTCTGGATGTCTCCAAGTCTCGTCTGGATGTCTCCAAGTCTCGTCTGACGATGCTCGTGTTGACGTTGATCATGGAGACCAGACGCCTTCGTAAAATAAAAACAAAATAATGAAGATTGTAGTGATCTGGCGTCTCATCTCCCAGTTGATTTGGGTCAATGAGTTTTTTCTCATCTTTGGAATAAAACATTTCAGCTGCTGATCTTTTTCTGCCAAGACTTTTCATTTTTAGTTAAACGACGTGAAGATGGTAGGTCTTTCGAGTTATCAAGGATTCTTTCTCTTTTAGGTACCTATCTACACTTGCTTTCATACAGTCGAGTGTGGATGGTTAGATACCTATCTACACTTGCTTTCATACAGTCGAGTGTGGATGGTTAGGTACCTATCTACACTTGCTTTCATACAGTCGAGTGTGGATGGTTAGATACCTATCTACACTTGCTTTCATACAGTCGAGTGTGGATGGTTAGATACCTATCTACACTTGCTTTCATACAGTCGAGTGTGGATGGTTCATATTCAGAACTATCAGGTTTTACAATTTTGACCAAAATTATTTTTTTTAATCCCTGAGGAGTAAATTGAATTCTTCCCGTGGTATTCCTTCAATGTTTCTTCCATCTGACGATGTGTTCCCTAAAAACCAGTTTTTGATGAGTCGATAGAATGGCTCGCCGGGACTTTCAGTGGTGATTTTTTATTTTGATTATCAATGAAAATCTGGGTTTCATCTGGTTTTCAAGTATTTTTCTCAGTGCAAAAATCACAGAAAATTTCCTCAATGTCAATCATTTCCAAATGATTCGCCATTCTCAAACAGTATTTTTCTTCGTTTACTGCTAGTATGACACTTTTGACCCAAATAAAAACAATTTGTATTCATACGCATCAAAAGATTATTTTTAACAACCAATCAGCGGTCAACCTTATTCTAAGCCAATCAATTTAGCGAAAATATTCTGCAATCGTTGAATAAATTTTGTAGTCAGCGGGTTCAAAGCTTTATTCAACGGTTACGTTTTTACTAATAAATAATAGGGTTTTCCAATGGGAGGGGGTGGGGGGGGTGGAATAGTGAATATTATTTAGACTAGAAAAGAATAAGCCATTACTCTGAACCCAGGATATAGTTTACACGAGGCATGATTTCATTCCATCTGAAGGGTATATTATTGACACTTCCAATGATGTTGGAACCAGTTTTGGACACCACAAATGTCTATCGATTTAAACGACCCTCATCTTGTCAAAATCTATCAAACTCTAACATCAATAAATAAATTAAAATTCCCAGGTTTGAAATTTTTTTGCCAAAATGAGGATCATTTCAATCGATCGATATTTGAAGGACGACTATTTTCTGGCCACATTTTTAAATACAATTTTATCAAAGTACGACAGGTAAGGACTGTAAACTGAATGCATTCATTTTCCTTTTAGGTCCGTTTGCTCTGTTTGACCTTTCCCCTCAGTCGGTCATTGTTTTATCATAGCAAAGCGAGTGGCCCCTCTCGTTGTCAGGAACAGAACGCGAACCTTTTATCTCGTAAAAAGAAAATTCTTTTAGTTTCCTACCAGCAATGTGAAACAACACACGTGGATTCTTTGTTATTGTCTTTAGAACACATTTGGATGATCAGTTCCCACAAAATACATGTTTGAAAAGAAATATAAAGGTTTTAGGTCACACGTAGTTTTGTTTGCTGGTGTGTTTTGTGTGTTTGTTGTGAGTCAATTACAGAAATTATCTATAGATAGAATGCGCTTGGCTAAGAAACTCATAACATTGCCATCCGGAAGTATAACGGACCAACACACACAACTCTGTGTAACCATGAAATTTTATAGTCGGGGTAATACAGTTTAGTGAGTATCGCTCACAAACGCGGATGGCAAAAGACAATAACAAAGCTTGAGTGACGTCATCTTCGAATTATCTATAGATAGAATGAAAATGACGTCAATCATATTTTTTATATTTTTAGCCAGCCATTTTTATGAGTATTTCTCACTACATTGTATCAATCTATAAACATTCAAGGTTACACATTGTTTTGTGTGTTGGTCCGTTATACATAGTGTGCGCTTGGCTCAAAAACTCACAACATTACCATCCGGAGGTACAACGTACCAACACACAAAACCATGTGTAATCTTAAACGTTTATAGTCTGGTTAATACAGCTGAGTGAGAATCACTCATGAACATGAATTGAAAATTTTTAAAAAGAAGTGAGTGAGTGACGTCAACTGCGTTCTATCTATAGCGGCTGGCAAAAGTTTGTGAGCTTTTTGGCCAACCGCATAGCATCAATAAATAGCGTCTAAGGCAACTGGAACCGAACGGTAACGAAAATGAATGCGCTCAGTTTACTGATCCGGCACAGCATGCCTTGGAATAAATGACAATATGAATGACTTGATTCAGGTCGTGACGGGACAATAAGGAAATGATGATATCCTGGATCTCGGTGAGATCTGGCCTGGGCTGGATTGAATCTGTGACTCCTGTGGTTGAATGGAAGGGGACATCACTACAGCCAGTAACCTGGAATATTATACTTTACCAATGCTATGCGTTTAGGTAAGATAATCACGGCGTAACATCCGCCAGCTGTATACAGCTGTATATATATCTAAAGATAGTATCAACAAGATATGAAGTGAATAGAAAAGTGCCAGAAGACAATAGAGAATAAAAATTTTTCGCGGCGGTGGTGGGGTTCGAACCTGCGACCTTATTGGTACGACAACTCCGCCTGGCAGGTGAGAGCGTGGCTCTACCGTGTGAGCTATCCACGAACACAAAAATATTCGTTTCAAACTCAAAGTCATTACTAGATCCCTCTCTCACCCACTTCTTGAGACCGCCGATTCGTTCGTACACCACCATCGCGAATAATTTTGACCAGCAGTTAAGCTTAATAGCCAATATTCTCAACACAAACATATAACATAGAAACGATTGAGACATTGAGTATGCTCCGGTGTATGGGGTGAATTTTTAATTCAGAAAAGTGAGTGGAGCAGGCACTTATGTTGGTAACAACAAGATATGAAGTGAATAGAAAAGTGCCAGAAGACAATAGAGAATAAAAATTTTTCGCGGCGGTGGTGGGGTTCGAACCTGCGACCTTATTGGTACGACAACTCCGCCTGGCAGGTGAGAGCGTGGCTCTACCGTGTGAGCTATCCACGAACACAAAAATATTCGTTTCAAACTCAAAGTCATTACTAGATCCCTCTCTCACCCACTTCTTGAGACCGCCGATTCGTTCGTACACCACCATCGCGAATAATTTTGACCAGCAGTTAAGCTTAATAGCCAATATTCTCAACACAAACATATAACATAGAAACGATTGAGACATTGAGTATGCTCCGGTGTATGGGGTGAATTTTTAATTCAGAAAAGTGAGTGGAGCAGGCACTTATGTTGGTAACAACAAGATATGAAGTGAATAGAAAAGTGCCAGAAGACAATAGAGAATAAAAATTTTTCGCGGCGGTGGTGGGGTTCGAACCTGCGACCTTATTGGTACGACAACTCCGCCTGGCAGGTGAGAGCGTGGCTCTACCGTGTGAGCTATCCACGAACACAAAAATATTCGTTTCAAACTCAAAGTCATTACTAGATCCCTCTCTCACCCACTTCTTGAGACCGCCGATTCGTTCGTACACCACCATCGCGAATAATTTTGACCAGCAGTTAAGCTTAATAGCCAATATTCTCAACACAAACATATAACATAGAAACGATTGAGACATTGAGTATGCTCCGGTGTATGGGGTGAATTTTTAATTCAGAAAAGTGAGTGGAGCAGGCACTTATGTTGGTAACAACAAGATATGAAGTGAATAGAAAAGTGCCAGAAGACAATAGAGAATAAAAATTTTTCGCGGCGGTGGTGGGGTTCGAACCTGCGACCTTATTGGTACGACAACTCCGCCTGGCAGGTGAGAGCGTGGCTCTACCGTGTGAGCTATCCACGAACACAAAAATATTCGTTTCAAACTCAAAGTCATTACTAGATCCCTCTCTCACCCACTTCTTGAGACCGCCGATTCGTTCGTACACCACCATCGCGAATAATTTTGACCAGCAGTTAAGCTTAATAGCCAATATTCTCAACACAAACATATAACATAGAAACGATTGAGACATTGAGTATGCTCCGGTGTATGGGGTGAATTTTTAATTCAGAAAAGTGAGTGGAGCAGGCACTTATGTTGGTAACAACAAGATATGAAGTGAATAGAAAAGTGCCAGAAGACAATAGAGAATAAAAATTTTTCGCGGCGGTGGTGGGGTTCGAACCTGCGACCTTATTGGTACGACAACTCCGCCTGGCAGGTGAGAGCGTGGCTCTACCGTGTGAGCTATCCACGAACACAAAAATATTCGTTTCAAACTCAAAGTCATTACTAGATCCCTCTCTCACCCACTTCTTGAGACCGCCGATTCGTTCGTACACCACCATCGCGAATAATTTTGACCAGCAGTTAAGCTTAATAGCCAATATTCTCAACACAAACATATAACATAGAAACGATTGAGACATTGAGTATGCTCCGGTGTATGGGGTGAATTTTTAATTCAGAAAAGTGAGTGGAGCAGGCACTTATGTTGGTAACAACAAGATATGAAGTGAATAGAAAAGTGCCAGAAGACAATAGAGAATAAAAATTTTTCGCGGCGGTGGTGGGGTTCGAACCTGCGACCTTATTGGTACGACAACTCCGCCTGGCAGGTGAGAGCGTGGCTCTACCGTGTGAGCTATCCACGAACACAAAAATATTCGTTTCAAACTCAAAGTCATTACTAGATCCCTCTCTCACCCACTTCTTGAGACCGCCGATTCGTTCGTACACCACCATCGCGAATAATTTTGACCAGCAGTTAAGCTTAATAGCCAATATTCTCAACACAAACATATAACATAGAAACGATTGAGACATTGAGTATGCTCCGGTGTATGGGGTGAATTTTTAATTCAGAAAAGTGAGTGGAGCAGGCACTTATGTTGGTAACAACAAGATATGAAGTGAATAGAAAAGTGCCAGAAGACAATAGAGAATAAAAATTTTTCGCGGCGGTGGTGGGGTTCGAACCTGCGACCTTATTGGTACGACAACTCCGCCTGGCAGGTGAGAGCGTGGCTCTACCGTGTGAGCTATCCACGAACACAAAAATATTCGTTTCAAACTCAAAGTCATTACTAGATCCCTCTCTCACCCACTTCTTGAGACCGCCGATTCGTTCGTACACCACCATCGCGAATAATTTTGACCAGCAGTTAAGCTTAATAGCCAATATTCTCAACACAAACATATAACATAGAAACGATTGAGACATTGAGTATGCTCCGGTGTATGGGGTGAATTTTTAATTCAGAAAAGTGAGTGGAGCAGGCACTTATGTTGGTAACAACAAGATATGAAGTGAATAGAAAAGTGCCAGAAGACAATAGAGAATAAAAATTTTTCGCGGCGGTG
>NC_088371.1:3546452-3586452 GCF_034508935.2 Berghia stephanieae | reverse complement strand
AAATGACGTCAAAATGCCAGTCTTGGGCCACAAAAGAAAACAAATCGTGAGTTGTATTCAAGAGTTCAACCAATGGGACCACTTGTTTCCATGAGCTCTACTATCGACAACTCACTTAGGCGGTGCATAAACCAAATTAATGACGTCAAAATGCCAGTCTTTTTGGATTTCAGTATCAGGCTTAAAGTATAACTTAAAGTATAACTTAAAGTATAACTTAAAGTATAACTTAAAGTATAACTTAAAGTATAACTTAAAGTATAACTTAAAGATGGCTACGCTGATACTGACCAACCAATGACGTCACAAAAGAAGACGACGATCACCAAATGAAAGTGGAAAGTGAGTTGTTGTTAGAAGTGCTCAATGAAACAAATGATTCCATTGGTTGAGATGTTGATTAAAATCAGAAATAGGTTTTCCCGTGATCTTTGTCTTGTTTGACGACGATTGTTTGGAGTTTGTATCAGGCCATGAGTTGACGAAGGTCTCGACAGGACACGGCCGGGGACAGCGATAGACAGAAAAGCGAAACTTCCGATTTGGCAACAGGGTTTTAATAGCAGAAGATGCGTATCTAAGGGTTTTTGCAGATTTCTATAGATAGTTCGAAGATGACGTCACTCAGGCCTTTGTTATTGTTTTTGCCATCCGCGTTTGTGAGTTGTTCTCACTGTACTGTATTAACCAGACTATAAAAGTTCATGGTTACACAGAGTTTGTGTGTTGGTCCGTTATACTTCCGGATGGCAATGTTGTGAACTCCTTGGCCAAGCGCATTCTATCTATATTCAGTTGGGTGATTTCTTCTCACTACATTCTCCCAGACTATAAACTTTTGTGTATTTGTACGATTGATATAGCAGGTAGAAATGGTGTGTATTTTATTTAAACCCATACCATCAATCCACAAATGCCATGTTTACCGACTTGACCTTGACATCCACACACGGAAGGAGTCCCCAAGTTTCACAAGTCTCCGTATTATCATTTAAGTCTCCGGTCCTATTTTGTGTGGAGAGTGGTCTAGTCGTATGACCCTAGCCTTAGGGTCGGAAGGTCCTGGGTTCGCGACCCCCTCTGAGGGCGCATAGTTAAGTCCTTGGAAAAGGCTCTTTACCCACCCTCCCATTCTCTCACTGTACTCAGGTTAAAATGAGTAATTGGCCTGACCACTAACAGCGTTGTCTCTGTCCGCCAAAATGGTAATATCGCCCAACAGACGTCACGTCTGGTCCTACATGTTAGGTGCTGATTCTGGCTATGGACCCATTGAAAAGCGTTTTGAGCACGTGTATTGGAGATTGCGCTATATAAAAGCTCAAGTTGGACACATCTGACTTAAGCAAGTCCTTGAGTGGCATGAGACTCATGGAGCCGGAGTTTATTCCGGTTATTATAGCCTGAAACAGACGGTGGTAATTGCTTGCTACCCTTTTGATAGGACGCCGGTCTATCGCAATGCACTTTCCGCCAGATTTAACAGACCCAACTACCCAATCACTGTTGGGAGGACACAGAGGTCAGAAAAATTAAACTCGACTTCACCCGGGATCGATTCAAGAGTGAAGCGAATGCTCTATCGACTGAGCTATCGGGACCCCCCCCCCCCCCTTTCCCATTTGACTTACCCGTGTCCTAACGTCAATACATGCTTGGAATTCGAGTGTCCACCCGTTTCCTTCAAACGTTGAATAATCACAGTGGCCAGAATTTAATCCAAAACATCCGAGAGAGGAAATTAGACGAGAAAATATCCCGGAAAACTTCAACAAGAATCACAAAATTCCAACACTAAAAAGTGAACAGTCGATTTGTTATAAATACAACAAGTCGTTTATACAATATATCTAAAGATAGAAATGGCAGTATCTAGAACTTAAATAAAACGATTCTAACCGAAATAATATGGTGATAAAATATAAGTTATAATATGTAAATAAGACTCGATAGAAAGAATAAATTAAAATTAAATGTCAGAATATAAGAGATAAAATGATATTATAAAACATTGTTATTGTGACAGACAAATATACACGAGACGCGTGTTGAACGATATATAATAATATATATGTATATGTAAGAACCGTCGGGATAATCCAATATACACAATACAGTGGTGACACAGGAGACGGGAGAGTGAGAGGAAGACGAACTTGTGATAACGAAGGCAGTGTTCCGTTTCACTGGCATTGAGGTATGACGGAGGCGGGAGGCGGGGAGTCGGCGAGGAATGCAACCGACCCCTCCTCTGCCGTACTCGGGAGAAAAGAAAAAACAACCCATATTTTAAAATTTGGCCAGAAAACTCGTCCTTCAAATATCGATCGATTTAAATGACCCTCATCTTGGCAAAAACTCTCAAACCTGGGACTTTGCGAACGTTCAGGTTTGAGAGTTTTTGCCAAGATGAGAGTCATTTAAATCGATCGATATTTGAAGGACGAGTTTTCTGGCCAAATTTTAAAATATGGGTTGTTTTTGTTTTTTCCCCAGAGTACGTCAGTCTTGTCATTGGGTGATATCACGTCGTCTTGTCATAGGGCGGATGCAAAGTGGCCTGGTAGTTTTACAGAAATATGCCATTGTTCACTTATTTATTCAATTCTTTGCTCAAGGCGCGAATAGTCTTATTGTTTTACTGAAATATGCCATTATTTTTACGTCTTTATTCGTTTATTCAATGCGTGAATGGTCCAATAATTTTACAAAAATATGCCATTATTGACCTTCAATACTTGGGTGGCCAGATAGCTGTACGCATACAATCTGACAATAGTGATAATATGTACAAATATATGCAGCCCTATCTTATCTATTATTCAATACGTGGGTGGCCAGATAGTTTTACAAAAATATGCCATAATTTATTCTTTCGTTCAATACAGCATGGGTGCCAGTTTTCCGGTTCATGCCGGAATTCCGGTTTCGCGATATCTCGAAGTCAAATACCTCCGGTTTCAGTGTTTTGAGTAAAATAACCTAATAGCATCGGTAAAAATTCAAAAACATAATTCAGCATTATAATGGTATAAAAACGGTGATGAAATAAGAGTAAAGTTTAGGCCGCATTTTCAATAGGAACATTTTCAGGTTTGGCAAAGTGTCGAGATTTTAGTTTCAGGTTTCAGCACTTCTTCCTGCTGGCACCCATGCGATACAGTGGGTGGCCAGATAGTTTTACAGAAATGCCTTTCAGACTTGAATAGCTTCACAGATTTTTTTCATGTATTAGTCATTAATATATTATTCATCCACCAATTCATATTAATACGCACACCACCCACACAAACACACACACACACTCACACACACAAATACATATAAAAACACGCCACACATATTATAGAAAAAACATAATTAAAAATAAAATAATAAATATAAAAAAAAAAAAAAAAAAAAAAAACAAAAAAAAAAACAAACAAACAAACATCAATTATAAAATGCCATGTAAAATAATTCACTCTTAAGATGCTTCTTAAATGTTAGAACACTAGGAGCTGATTTTGTTCTAAAACTGAGAGAGAGTTCCACCGGCGTGGTGCTGTATAGGCTACATGACATTAAAAGCTTTTTTTGGTGATTTTTTTTGTAATGCAGTATAAATGTTTAATCAAAAGAGATTCCGATGATCTGAAGACACGACTGTGGGAAAGATTTCAATGAAAGGTCCTGTAAGTGTAAGTAAGATGGACATAGATTAGTAAAACATTTATATTCGTATAAAGAATGTTCTATTCTACTCTGTAGTGAACAGGGAGCCAGTGAAGGTCATGTAAAGTAGAAGTAATATGCTCTCTCAAGTTTTTAAGAGTAACAAGTCTGGCTGCTTCATTTTGTATCTTCTGTAGTCTATCGATAGAATACTTGGGGCAACCAGGCAAAAGAGCCTTACAATAATATATTCTAATACGTATAAGAGGGAATTCTAATAATTTCGTTATATCAATATCCAGCATGGATCTTACAATGGAGATTTTCTTCAAATAAAAATTATAATTTTGAATAATTTTATAAATATGAATTTGCATTTCAATTTTACTGTCAAACTAAACACCAAGATATCGGACACAGTTTCTAGATATGCTTATTTTACAACCTGCAATATCGATATGGGTAGACGATATTACATTTTTGGAACAGCAGTTTTCTAACAATAGTATTTAAGTTTTTTTAATTGTTTAATTTTAATGTATTAATTTTCATCCAGTCTTCAACGTCAATGATACACGACTCCAACCTTAGAATTACTTCGTGCTCATCACACGAGTCAATAGGAAAGTAAAGTTGTGTATCATCAGCGTAAAATTGAAAACCAGCAGAAAAAGAGCTAATGACATCCTTCAGAGGTGCAGTGTACATTCTGAATAATAGAAGCCCTAAGACTGATCCTTGTGGAACGCCAATAGATAAAGGAACAGCATCAGAGACATGTTTGTGATTTATGCTGACATTTTCCCCCCTATCACTCAGATAAGAAATAAACCAAATTAAAACTACCCATCAATGCCTACACACTTTCAATTTGGCGAGAAGATTAAGTTGATCGATATGCGATGGCATCAAAGGCCGCACTGAGGTCGAGAAGTACAAGAATAAAACGTTTTTTTCTTAACCAAGTAATTAACGACATCAATATGTACACGCACAAGTAAACTTTCAGTGCTTGACCTGGTCTGTAGACAGCTTGGAAACTAGAATATAATTTATTATCTTGTAGATTTTTGTGCAACCACTTTGTAGATAATTTTCGACAATAATGTAAGATTTGACACAAGTCTATAGCTCTTGAGTTGTTCTTTGTCGAGGGCCGATTGCTTGAGTAGTGGACACATGACGACAGATAGCTGGGCCTGTTTGATCACCCAGGAAGGACCCATTCATAGACTGGGGGCCCATTTAAAGCGTCCAAAACAGTTCATTCCATCTATACGGCTACGTGGTCTAGTGGTTTGACACTCGCTTTTGGATAGGAAGGTCTTAGATTCGAGCATCGCTCGACGCATAGTTGAGTCCTAAGAAAAGTCTCTTTGATCACAGTAGTTAGTACTTGGCCGTTAACAGCGTTGTCTGTCGGAAAGAAAATTGTAATAACGCCTAATGTCTTGTTCTACGTGACCACATAGCAGCACATGTTTCGCCTGATCAAAGAGAGAGAGAGAGAGAGAGAGAGAGAGAGAGAGAGAGAGGGGGGGGGGGAAATGGGAATAACCCTCTAAAGCGCATAGTGGACGGTGCCCCCGGTTCCAGCCGAAATAAGTCCCAGCAACCCTTGTACGTAGATTCCCTGACTACTGACAGAAATGAATATACGAGATGGAAGTCGGTTTGGACGAATTCAATCCCTCGAGGGGGCGGGGACATCGACTCCTCGAAACTAGGGGAGAAGTTGCCAGGCTTTTCCACCAGCGAGACACTGGGTAGCAGCCAATCGGCTTCGGTCGAAAACCTGCCTAACGGCAACATCGCTACATCGGTGGGGACTTTCCACCTGTTCAAAATGTACTCGTTGGGGTAATGAGCCCCGAAACCGCAGCGCATCTAGTTGAACGGTTTGTTGTGACGAAGCTTCCGGGTGGATTTTGCGACGGTGCACGAGTGAGGTACGGAATTTGCTGATTGGGTCGAAGTCATAACATTGGAGTGTGAGCACCATTAGAAGCTGTTGCTGCCATATAAAAGCCTGGGCTCAGAAATATTCCAATACAAGTTGTCGTTTTCCATCTTGTAGTAACGTAAGGGAGGTAACTCATGAAATTACTGATGACTAGAAGAGTAGCTTCCCTTCATTATCTTGAGCGAGACTAAAACGTGTTTTGAAAAAATATTGAACAAAATGCTTTGGATCCATCTCGGTTTAAGCTGGGGTTTTTTTTTTCTTCTTCTGTATTTGATTCATTTTGTCTGTTTTTGTTTGTCTGTTGTGTGGTATATAGATGGAATGAAATTGACGTCACTCAGCTGTTTGTTATTGTTTTTAGCTAACCATTTTTATGAGTAGTTCTCATTGATTTGTATTAATCAGACTATAAATATACGTTCAAGGTTACACGTATGTTTGTGTGATGGTACGTTTTATCCGGCTGGCGGATTTTGTGATTTTTTTTCCAAACGCAATGCATTAATAAAAGATCAGGCCCAAATGATTCCAATGGAGGTGTCGTTCTACCTTGGTTGCGACTAAAAGGAGGCAACTGATAAATTGTAAATGACAGGATGAGTTGCATCCCTTGATTTTATTGTACTTTTTGAAACCCAGACCAAAATGTCCTGAGAAATATTCAACAAAACGCAGAGACAGATTCTTAGGATTACAGGACATACAGGCTGCACCGATACTTAATTCATTCTGCCACTGTATGTCTCAATATGGAACCACTAATACTTAATTCATTCTGTCACTGTATGTTTCAATGTGGAACAAGGGAAGGCGATGGCATAGCACAAATCCCACCCCCTTTTACCATATTTGAGCTATGATTTCCATTCCATACCCCATTTCCCCAATGATTCCAAATTTCCCTTCCTTATCAAAATTGAGTTGCCAGGACAGAGAGAGAGAGAGAACCGAGGAAAACAAGCCTTCTTAACTGTCTTCTATCCCCCAGTATCTCTATACCCTGTACCGTTGAAATAGGTTCAACGAGGAGATATTCCTTTCCAAATCCTGCACAGCAGGCACCTTTCTGCTGAGGGTGCGCAGTTCCGAGAGGACCCCGATAAGGAGGAGCTATTGATCCTGGAGGCTGAGGGGGGTTCACCTTGCGAGGTGTTTCTACCCCAACACTCCTCTTTGGCTTGACGCTTCTCTAAAGACGGGTGGGTAGCCTACCTTGTAGATGGCCCGAGCTACCCAACGCAGAGATGCCAAATCTATTTTTTGGCACTCCCTCCATTTAGGCAAAGAGATTGGAAGGACTAGATTTAAAACCATATCTAGTTCCTGTCCCCCATGAAATTTCTTTTTAATCATGGTTTGTCATCTCTGAATCAGCAGTCAGTCTTTGTGCAACGCAAAGATTAGGGTCAATCCGAGAGAAAGGCCTGGAGGCGGGACGTCCCCCAACTCCACCCCTCGAGTCCTTTTTTTTTTTTTTTTTTTTTTCCCCAAGGACCATGGAAGGACAAGAGGAGGCCAGACTTGAGGAGTATAGCTTCGGTGAGTGCCTTACCCCCCAAGTGTGGGACTGAGCCGTGCTAGTGGGCACAATATAGCCGGGTTGAATAAAAACGTATATTTATCATGGCCAAAAATATGAAAAACTCTCCCCTTAAAGCCCCACCCCAGACAGGAAAGAAAAGAAAGATTACAGCCCCGATGACTCTTGATGACTTACCAGGAATGGCAACCCCAAAATTCTCGCCGTTCCTGGTAATTCAACCGAATGAGGAAAACATAAAACTTAACACTTTGAGTATCTTCACCATCAGCAAGGCACTCAAAGCAAATGGCGCCGGTACACCAAAGGCAGTGAACAGGAACAACTCTGGCACTTTAATGATACAAGTGCAGGGTCGACAAGAGAGTGAGAACCTCTTGAAATGTACCAGATTCTCTGACATCCCAGTCACCGTTGAGGCTCACAGGAGCCTCAATAGGTCAAAAGGTGTCATAAGAAGCAGAGATCTGGTAGGCTGTTCGGAGCAGGAGATGGTTGAGGAACTGGAGGGTGTTGTCGAAGCTCGGCGGGTTAGCATCCGCCGCGGCGACAGCACAATCCAGACCAACACCTGGATCCTGACTTTTGACAGCCCGAGACCCCCGTCGAGAATAAGAATTGAATACCTCGACTTGGAGGTTCGGCCTTACGTCCCGAACCCCATGAGATGTTTTAACTGCCACCGGTACGGCCATACTAAAACAAACTGCCGCCGTAAAGCTACATGCCCCCGCTGCGGCAAAGAAGACCACAATGAGGAAAACTGCAAAGTGGACCCTTGTTGTCTGAACTGCCAAGGCAAGCATGCAGCACATTCGAAAGATTGTCCTAAGTGGCAAGAAGAAAAGGCAATCTTGACATACAGAGCCACTTACGGCGGTACGTTTGCTCAGGCAAAAGCAGTGATCTGCCCCCTCGGCAGGTCGCTGCTTCTGCCAAGAGTTATGCAGAAGTTGCCAGGGCTGCTGGTAATAACCAAAACAGCCATGGCAAAATCGCACAGACTAGAAAAGACAGTCCTCAAAAGAAAAAGCCATCAAGACCTAAAAACAAGGTCGCAAATGTGTCAAAAAATCTTTTTGACACATTGGAGGTTCAAGATGTGGAACCTGCAGCCCCCTCCACATCCACCTCCAAGGCGACCTCCACCCCCCCTCCTTCCCCAAACAAAAAAATTCTCCCCCTCATGGGCGTGGATGTTGGACCCACCCCCATCTCCATTCCCGTGAGCCCTCTCTATCCCCCAAAAACAAAACTCCACCCCTTCCCAGAATATGGAGCCACCAACACCAGTCGGGGGATCCACAAATCCCCCTGAGGGGCCTCAAAGCCCCAAAAAATCTAAGAACCCAGAGGGACCTAAAAATCCCAAGGGTTCAAAAAAACTCAGCCCTAAAAAAACCGAGAGGCCCTCCACAGGGCCTCCTTCTCCTATGGAAGTCTCTCCTCCTAGGAGAATAAAAGTAAAAGGGTTGAAGGCAGGCATACTGCCTAACCTCCCCACAAAAAATTAGGATACCTAGTCAGACAAGATTAATTTCCTGGAACATCAGAGGGATCAGATCAAATAGAACAGAATTGGACCTCCTCCTCCAGAGGAATCCTGATGTAGTCTGTCTGCAGGAAACAAAATTACCAGCAGACGACTACACAGTAAAAGGATATACGGCCAATCATCTGATTCACTCTGATGGCCAGATAGCGTGTGGGGAGTTTCAATTCTCACGAAGAAGAGCACCCCCACCGCTTGATACCAATGAAAACAAATCTACAGGCAATAGCAGTGAGAGTGACATTGCACAGACCAATCACTATCACCATCTGCTCTGTGTACATCCCACCAGATCATCGCCTCCAGTCTGCCGAGCTAGAGGGAGTTCTAAACCAACTCCCCCCTCCCTATGTGATAATGGGAGATTTCAATGCTCACAGCCCTCTCTGGGGAAACACAGACACAAACCAGATGGGAAAGGCAGTGGAGGCTTTCATAATGAAAATGGATGTATACTTGGCAAACGGTCTCGAGGCAACACGGGTAAATATTCACAATCTTACCACGTCTGCCATCGATCTCACTTTCTGTGATCCTACACTAGCTCCAGAGCTCTCCTGGACTGTGATCGATGACGATCACGGTTCTGACCATTTTCCAGTCTGCCTCGACATCACCCCGACTTCAAGGGCCCCACAGCCCAAACGTTGGAGTGTTCGGCGAGCAGATTGGGAAACTTTCTCACAGGAGTGTCACAGACTCCTTACGACAGAGGTGGACAGCTATGACAAATTCAAAAATATTTTAACAAATATCTGCAGCTCGACAATACCAACAACCTCTGGTGGACCGAGAAAACACAATCCCTGGTTTACAGAGGAATGTCGAGCGGCCCTACGGGAGAAGAAAAAAGCATACAGGAAAGCGATGAGATTCCCAATCCCTGAGAATTTCACAACATTTAGGAAATTACGAGCAAAGTGTAGGAAGATCTTCCGAGAAAACAAACGGAGATCCTTCCAAAACTTTGTCTCCAAAATAAATAGCCAGACACCCCTAAATAGGGTGTGGAAGATGTTACGGAAACTGAAGGGATCTGATAGTGATTCACTAAATCACTTGACACGTCCCGATGGATCCGTGGCTGAAACAGAACAAGACATTGCCAACACTCTGGCCGAGAGGCTGGCGCACAACTCCTCGTCTGCACACCACACACCACAATTTCTGCGCCATAAACAAAACGCAGAAAACACACCAATAAACTTTACATCTACAAACACTGAAGACTACAACAAACCATTTACACTTGAGGAGTTGGGTGCCTGCCTCCGTGACACAAATGTCACAGCACCGGGTCCTGACAACATCAGTTATGAAATACTCCGACATCTTCCACAAGATAGTCTGGTTGTCCTTTTGAATATCTATAACAAGATATGGACAACACAGACTTTTCCACCTAGTTGGAATCTGGCCACCGTGATTCCAATCCCAAAACCTGGGAAAGACCATTCGGACGCTTCAAACTACCGACCAATCTCCCTCACCAGCTGCCTATGCAAGCTGATGGAGAAAATGGTCAACAAGCGTCTGATGTTCTACTTGGAACACAACAACTCCCTCTCCGACCTCCAATGTGGCTTTCGAAAGAACAGATCAACTGTTGATCACCTTGTTCGACTAGAGAGCTTCATTCGTGAGGCCTTTGCCAAAGGTGAGCACTTGGTAGCAATCTTCTTTGACCTTGAGAAGGCCTTTGACACAACCTGGAAATTCGGAATCCTCAAAGATCTGCACAAACTTGGTCTACGAGGAAACCTTCCAATGTTTGTCAGAGCATTTTTAAACAACAGATCCTTTCAGGTCAAAGCAGGATCCACCTTTTCTGATCCATTTGATCAGGAAGAGGGAGTTCCACAGGGTAGCATTCTGTCTCCCATTCTGTTTGAGATTAAAATAAACTCAATAGTGAATGCAATGAGACAGAATGTTGACTGTTCCTTATATGTTGATGACTTTCTTGTATGCTATCGAAGTAAATCGAGTATGGACACCATTGAGAGACAGTTACAACTCCAACTAAACAAACTGTCGGAGTGGGCAAATCTCAATGGTTTCTCCTTCTCCCCATCAAAAACAGTAGCTGTCCACTTCTGCCGAAAACGCACCTGCATTAGACAGCCTGACCTTTATCTCAACAATTCCAGAATTGAGGTAAAGGACGAAGCCCGATTCCTGGGTTTGATCTTTGATAGGAAACTAAATTTCCTCGCCCATATCAAAGATCTCAGACTGCGATGCATGAAAGCAATGAGAATAATGAGAGTTCTGTCGAGCATGGAATGGGGTTCGGACACAAACACTCTTCTAAAGATATACCGAACCCTTATTCGATCAAAACTGGACTACGCATCTTTTGTATACGGCTCTGCAAAACCATCCTACTTAGGCATGCTGGACCCAATTCATCATCAGGGACTGCGCTTGGCACTCGGGGCTTTCCGCACTTCTCCAGTGGCAAGCCTTTATGCTGAGGCAGATGAGCCACCTCTCCATCTCAGGAGGAAAAAACTGGCTCTCCAGTATGTTACTAAGGTCACATCGCTGCACGACAACCCAGCACACAAACATGTACACTACACGGATAGGACACTAGAAGAAAAATTTCGCAAGCACCCAAAAATGACACCACCATTAGGTTGCAGAATAAAAAAAGACATCGCAGACATGAACATCAGTCTAGATAGGATACATCCATACGTCCAGGCAAAGACACCACCATGGTCCATACATAGACCAAACATAAATTTGGACCTAACAAAACTGGAAAAATCACAAACAGACCCACATATTTACAAACAGACACTAAAAGCAATATTACAAACATACAAAAACCATACTCACATATTTACGGATGGTTCAAAGAGCGCAGATGCAGTAGGATGTGCCTATCACTCAACGGAAGGCACAGGATCACTTCGCCTGGATAGAAATGTTTCGATCTTTACAGCGGAATCGAGAGCAATCCTAAATGCTCTCCGTTTGGCTGAGAGATCGAATAAAAATAAATTCTTGATCTTGTCTGACTCGCTGTCCGTACTTAAGGGGATCTCAAATTTTTATTGCACCGATCCAAGACTCATAAGTATCTTGGAAGGTGCAAATAAATTATTTATTAAGAAAAAGAAAGTTAGTTTTCTCTGGGTACCTAGTCATGTGGGTATCCAGGGGAACGAAGAAGCGGATCGATTGGCAAAAGAGGCGGTGAGCCAAGAATTACAAGAGGGCAGTAAAATCCCACACGCGGATTTAAAGATCAATATAAAAAAACATGTCCGAAAGGAATGGGAACGATCCTGGAGTCGAGATGTACATAACAAATTAAAACAAATTAAAAGTGACCTCGGCCCCAGACCCAACTCGGGGCTAAAAAGAAGAGACGAGGTAAAAATAACTCGACTCCGGATCGGACATACTGCCCTCACTCACCGTTTCCTTCTGGAGAGGGATGAAAAACCCCTCTGCAGAAGATGTAACTGTGACCTGACAGTTCAACACATTTTAATTGAATGTACAGAATTAGAACAGATAAGGTCACAACATTATGATAACAGAGACTTGAAGTCTCTGTTCCAGTCGGTCGATCCGCTTACAATTTTAAAGTATCTGCAGGAATGTGAACTCCTGCAGAAATTGTAAATAGATATTTTTACTTAACAAACATGTAACTATTATGATTTATAAAGATTTTATTACAACAGTACACGTTTTGATCAGCTGTGGCCCCTCGGGGCCGATAAAAGATTGATGAAAGACAGAAACGGGCGCTTAAATGACCTAAATAGTGTCGAAAGCGCCGTTAAACACCTAAAAACAAACAAACAATGTGGAACCACTGATACTTAATTCATTCTGCCACTGTATGTTTCAATATGGAACCACTAATACTTAATTCATTCTGTCACTGTATGTTTCAATGTGGAACCACTGATACTTAATTCATTCTGCCACTGTATGTTTCAATGTGGAACCACTGATACTTAATTCATTCTGCCGCTGTATGTTTCAATATGGAACCACCGATACTTAATTCATTCTGCCACTGTATGTTTCAATATGGAACCACTAATATACTTAATTCATTCTGCCGCTGTATGTTTCAATGTGGAACCACTGATACTTAATTCATTCTGCCACTGTATGTTTCAATATGGAACCACTGATACTTAATTCATTCTGTCACTGTATGTTTCAATATGGAACCACTAATACTTAATTCATTCTGTCACTGTATGTTTCAATATGGAACCACCGATACTTAATTCATTCTGTCACTGTATGTTTCAATATGGAACCAGCGACTCCAACCCCCGCGATAACAACAAGAAATGAAGTGAGTAGAAAAGTGCCAGAAGACTTCTGACACTTTCCTACTCACTTCATTTCTTGTTGTTATCAACATAAGTGCCTGCTCCACTCCCTTTTCCAAACCCCGAGATGTTCGTGTCAATGGGAGATTTTATCTCCAGATGTCGGTCTTCAAACTGCCGGCAATTGCTTCATAATTAATTCAGCTATGAACGAATTTCTTGAAAAGTTCAGAAGTTCCATTCTTCTTCTTAAAAAAAATATCCAATTTGTTTGATTAGAGTTGTGAGAAATAATTGTGTAAATTGATTCGCTTCAGACACCTTTTATCGGGAATTCCCTTTTCTGACAGCCAAATTATTCCCCTCTGGCCTTCTCTTTATATCTTAATGGCATAAAACCAGGGACAATTATTTGGTGGGGACAACTTTTAAAGAATTATTAAGTCTAGCTGTTAAAAATACTCACTTAGTTTAGTACATTTTTTGTGTGTTAATGTTGCTGCTCGAAGCTTGAAGCAATAAATAACAATATGAAATTGAATGTAAGCTGCAATTTAGTATACGAAAACAGATAAAATGGACGTTTCGGGTTTCCCATTTATCAACAAAACAGGATGAATAAAACACTACAGACAAATGATATAAGGTCGTAGTGGCACACCAAAAGATATTTAATCAATCATCTGTCTTTTACACTCTAATATGTCGTCACACTAATAAAATATTCTGCGATCGTTGAATAAGATTTTTATTCAACGCCTTCAAAGCATTATTCAACGATGACGTATTTACTTAGAACTGATAGGGTTTTCCAATGGGAGGGCTGGAATTATAATTGATTGGTCATAAAAATGTCCATGATATTTGTAATGCCAATCGATGGCAGTCACACATGGATGGAATCAATTGATCATGTAATAAAACCTCAAATTTGGTCAAATGTGATCTTTTGTCATCATCATCACAGCTTGTCGCTCCAACACCGAACACACTCCACATCATCTGGGGAGCAGACTCTTAGGTCATGGTCAGTGCAGCTGGGCCCACCCCGGCATTCTCTAAGGATGTGCTCCATTGTCTGCTATGGGCATCCACATGTACATACGATAGTCTCAGCCAGCCCCCACTTGTTCATGCTTCCAGCTGTTGCCCCAATGTTTGCCCGTGCCCTGTTCAATGTTACCCGTTCATTCCTGATGAGCTCAGTGATCGATTTGGATAGAGAATATTTCTGACTACATTGAACTCACTCAATCCATGAGATTTTTGATACTTTTCAAAATTGGAACAAATCTATTAAAAATGAGTGTAAACAACGTGATGACCTCCTGGGTCAACGATGGGAGGTCAAGGACATCGAAAATATAGGGGAAAAGAAAAAAAACAAAAAAAACAAGGATACATTTATCTGAAAATTTTTTAAATGTTTTTTCTTTATTTTTGTCTTTTTAAGCCTTTGATATAAAAAAAGAATAAAGATAAGACAGGTTATAAAAATCTTTTTAATCATAACAATATTTAAAAAAAAAAAAAAAAAAAACAAAAAAAAAAAAACAACCTATCCAATCATTGAAAGAGCAATTGCTCAAAATTGAAATCTGTACTTAAAATTAAAAAAAAGAAAAAAAAAAGGTGGGTGAGGGGGTGGGAGAAATAAAACTCGTTGTGTTACCATAAAAAGGATATAAATAGGAAGAAATGCTGGTTTTGTGTCAACTATTAACACAAGCAACAAAGTCATGGAATGAATAGGAGTTACTCTGGATGGATCGTGGTCGTGTCAAAGTCAATGAAAAATGTCATCTACTCACTATGGTATATTTCTACTTGTTCTATTGTCAAATGTCAATGTTGATGCTCGACGTTCCAAGTAATCGATAACAAAATGTCAAATTCAATGGAGACTTCAACAATTTCATGACCAAAACAGAATGGACGTTTCCGGTTCCCTTTTTATCAACACACAGGATGAATAAAACACTACAGATGAATGAGATGGTGTAGTTTTTAACAACGCCATTACCACATCATCTCATTCATCTGTAGTGTTTCATTCGTCCTGTATGTTGATATAGGGAAAACCCGAAACGTCCATTCTATCTGTTTTCGTCATTCCATGAAAGCTTCCATTCCATTTCACATTGTTATTTATTACATCTGTTGTCGTGGAATCATCTGGAACTGTAACACGTGTATAGAAACCCTACTGTCTCCCTTACCCCACGTGTACATAATACTAATACATGGCGTACATAATACTAATACACTAATACATGGCGTACATAATACTAATACATGGGCACATAATACATAATACTAATACATGTCGTACAGTAATGACATAATCAGTCGGATGGTGAAAAAGTTTGAACTCAGATATTGCCAAGTTTAGTTAGAAGGTCAATTGTTATCAAAAATGAGTTCTTTTCTTAAATGATTAAATCAACCCTTTTTGTACATCTTCAGGAAAAATCAAAGCTGAATTTCACTTCTAAATATTTTTTACAGCTAGTCAAGTTGAAAAAGTATGAAATTTGAGAAAAGTTGTTGGATACCTTTCCCATACATCTGACCATAACTTCATGAAAAATTACCTGATTTACTTCAAATAAAGATTTAAATGCTCTGGGAAGCATATTCTTTCAGAAAATCAACAAAAATAAATTTAAAAAATGCAAATCCAAAATGTTCACCCTCCGACTGATTATGTCATGCACTGACACATATATGCAGGTCTGACATCCGAACTCACTTATGGGCCTGGTTTGAAATTGTTGTAATGGACAATATATATATATATATATATATATATATATATATATAATATATATATATATATATATATATATATATATATATATATATATATATATTTTTTTTTTTTTTTTTTTTTTTTTTTTTTGATTACAACAATGAGCCCATAAGGAATTGGATTATCAGACCTGCAAATAAGTGCACGCCGAGCTAACCACTTCTTAGAAATAAACGATAAAGGTGAATGGTTTAAAAGGTGTAGATTCCAAGAGTACACTGTCAGTGTCCCTACTACGAGGAATTCACTCAAATGTTTACATATCATTATATATATAAACACATTATAATCCAGTGCATAACAGAGAGATGATTTACAAGACAAAAATTACCATCAAACTCTAGCTTTACATTTGACTGTTTCCCTCCCAGCCAGGGCCAGGACAAAACCAAGTAATCTCATCCCAAGACAAAGACAGAAAGCAAGTTGGAAAACAGATACAGATAAAGGGTGATAGAAGACACAGTAAGTAGTGCCTCCCTGCCCATTATAGGATGACACAATGATGGAGATTGACGGATATATCGTATGTGTGTGTGTGTGTGTGTGTGTGTGATAGGCAGGCAGGTCTCAGCGGGACAAACATTCAATGGAATGGAATGGCTTCAGACGTATTCATTCATTCAGCTTTTGGGACCCTGACCTATCCAGAGTACACTGTGGGGATAATGATGATGATGTCAATCATGATAGTAGTATTCATAATGATGATAATAATAATAATAATAATAATATATAATAATAATAATAATAAATATTATAATAATAATAATATTAATAATAATAATTTAATAATAATAATAATAATAATAATAATAATAATAATAATAATAATAATAATAATAATAATAATAATAATAATAATAAATAATAATAATAATAATAATAATAATATAATAATAATAATATTAATAATAATAATAATAATAATAATAATAAATAATAATAATAATAATAAATATTATAATAATAATAAATATTATAATAATAATAATATTAATAATAATAATAATAATAATAATAATAATTATGATTATTATCATTATCGTTATTGTTATTATTATATTATAATTATTATTATTTTAAGTATTATCTTATTAGTTTTATTCTTGTTCTTGTTCTTATTATTATTATCATTATCACCATCATCATTATTATTGATAATATCATTGGTCAATCACATTCTAATAATATGCAGACAGCAAAGCTGAGCAAAGGGAACTGAACTGGTAATTATAATAATATACGGTTTATATATATATATATATACGCTTTACCCTGTATCTCAACAAGCTCAAAGCGTGGCAGACATGAATGAACAGAGAGATGGATGGGGCCACAATCGTCACCCAGCTGCCATCTTGTGGATCATTATCACATTTTCGTGACCATAATATTTTAAAAATTAAAACATTGAGCTTTTATATAGCGCAATATCCACTTAACATGCTCAAAGCTCAAAAGGAATTATATAGATTTAAACAGACTATATAAACAAACTTGAGTTTTTATATAGCGTAATATCCACTAAACACGCTCATAGCGCTTTACAAATGGTCCCTCACCAACAGCAACACGTAACATGTAGAGCGAGACACGACGCCTGTTAGGCGACATTACTTTTGTTTTTCCAACAGAGACAGAGCTGTTAAAGGCCAGATACTCATTTTACACCTGAGTGCAGTGAGAGAATGTAAATAAAGAGCCATTTCCAAGGACTCAACTATGTGTTGAGTGAGGGTCGAACCCAGGACCTTCCGATATGAAAGCGAGTGTCATACACAAAGACTACATAGCCACATTAAAATTGCTATATCTCATTTTGTAAAAATAAATAAAAATTAACAACAACAAAATTGAACTGAAAAAACATATGATGGAAGATAGAAGACACAGCAAGCGACCTCCTGCCCACCATGGGAGGTCAAAGACCCTGCCCAGCAAGTGACTGACCTCCTTCCCACACAAAGATGAGATATGATATGTCAACCCACAAGAACACCGTCATTATTATAACACAAAAACAATTTTAAAATTTTAACATTTTTACAACCCAACAGATGCATCGACTCGGTGCATTTTGAAACAATTTAAAATATTTAATCTTTTGTGAAATAAATACGACAATAAATGGATTTGTTCAGTTTTGAAATCACAATAAATAAAATCCATGTAGAAAATGGTTCATCTCAATGGATCTTTCAAGCCAGTGACAATGATAAAATATTCAGTCTGAAGGGAAAGTGGCACCAGGCTGCTACTGCTACAAGCTGTGGACTGGAAAGAGTCATAAACAAAAATGAATAGAACAGCTTCAAAAATCAACAAAATACGAACACGGAACGTACCTAGTTTGAGATCACCTAAAGTCTCATCTTGACTCAAGCACGGATTTACAAGACAAAACATTTCATATCATCTCCCAAAACTCGAACTATACATTTGACTGTTTCCCTCCCAGCCAGGGCCTGAACAAAACCAAGTAATCTCATTGTCAAGATATGTTTGTTTGTTTGTTTGTTTGTTTGTTTGTTTCTAAGGGTTTTATGGCGCTTGTGACACAGTCAGGTCATATTCCACATTGAGGACAAACATCAACAAACCCACACACGACACGAGACAAGACAAGTGTATTTATTGTTTTTTTTTGTTGTTGGCTGAAGAAGGGTTTTGAGCCAGAAACGTTCTGTGTTGGGTATTTGTTTCTTTTTGAAGCTGTTCTATTGATATTTGTTGATGAGTTTTTCCAGTCCGAATGACAACATGGAATCTGGACCCAGACCTGCCAAGCAATAGAAAATGGGGTGTCGGGAACCAAACAATGGATAGAATGTCACATTGAATTGGAGATACGAGGAAAAGTCAACTGTTTGTTGTTTGGCAAGTCTGATATGAATGAATGGATGAAGACAACTGATGAATTGTCTGGCTGGTTGGCAACAATTAGGTGCTTTTACAACCATTTCATTCATTCTAATATATATAAATAACTAAATTATATATATATAAATATTTCAAGTATAATCATGATCAACCTACAATATGGTTTCGAGTGAGCATTCTCATCAAATGAGAGTGAATGCTCGTAATGATCATAATTATACTTGAAATATTGTATAAATAGCTCTTTTTATTATTTTATGGTTTTTGCATATAATATATATATATATATATAAGTCTATAATTTTATTTTGGCAAGCTCTTTTTTCTCTTTTGAACATACATTTAAATCAAATTTCATGTCAAAACATAAACCAGTTTATGAGATAACCAAAACAAAACAAAACAAAACAATAATGCTTGCCATCCATTCACAATAAAAAAGAAAATTCAAAATAATGATATGACCCGGTTGGTTAGGAAATAAAATAAAATACAATTGCACGTGACCTTGATATGTGGGAATGGAGTCATTTTCATCAGTTGATAGAAAAAAAAAAAAACAAATGAAAATTTTCTGAGCAAAATTTGAAAGAAACAAACAAAAACCAAAAATAGTCTTGTCAGTGATTGTCAGGGTAGGACCCAATTCTGATCCCCTAACCCTAGCCCTGACCTTAACCCTTACTCTGACCTTAACCCTAACCTTAACCCTAACCCTAGCCCTGACCTTAACCCTAACCCAATTTTTTTCTTTCCCCTTTGTCTGGCATGTTTTTTTCAGACAGTTTTTCAGATGTTTATCCCAAAGAAATGTTCCTGTATCATCATGAGACTAGACTGATTTCAATTTTGGTGTTGATTCAAGCAGGAATTATGTGTTTGTTTGTAAGGGTTTTACGGTACTTGCAACACATTTAGGTCATATCAGTGCCAGTAAAAAGGGAGAATATGGGATAGTAAAAAGTTCTAGAATTACAATTAAAGTACACAAGAAAAGGAAAGACAAAGGGGAATGGTACAAATAAGGAATTGATGTAGATTCCAAGAGCATGCCATCAATGTACTTAGTTTGGGATCACCTAAAAGTCTCATCCAGACACGAGAACAGGTCCTTACTAAAAGGAATCCATTCAAATACTTAGATTATAAATTTAAAACAACAATTATAATAATACATAGCAGAGAGATTACCCCGTGTGGTGTCCGGGGTCCCTCAACTGAGAGGGTCAAGAATAACCCAACGCCAAGCCAGCGTGTCGTAAAAGGCGACTAATGGTGTGTGATTCCCCCATCTTTGAGTCACCTGGTCCTCCAGGTTGGGGGTTGGCAAAGGGTTATCACCCCTTTCCGTTAAACTCAAACCGTTACAGAAACACAGACAGACAAACTAGATCCTTTTTTTAGCTTGGGCGACCGAAGAGTTTCTGGAATTACAGAATTTATGAAGGACAACAGACAAAGCCGAAAGGACTCTGCTGACCCGATGACGTCTTCGCCAAACAAGCAGCTTCGAATTGCGTCGTGGAACGTTCGCACCATGTATGAAGCAGGAAAAAGCTCTCAAGTTGTGACTGAGATGAGAAGATACAGGCTGCATATACTTGGAGTAAGCGAAACCCACTGGATACAATCCGGACAGAAACACCTCAAGTCTGGGGAGAAGATTTTATATTCAGGGAGAGGGGACGGGATTCATACACAGGGAGTAGGAATAATTCTAAGCAAGTTTGCCACTGAGAGGATGGGAACAATGCGGAGAAAGGATCATCATGGCGTCCTTTACAACACGGAGTAAGAAGATCAGCATGAACATTGTACAGATCTATGCCCCAACAAATGATGCAACAGATGAGGACAAAGATACATTTTATGGTCTGCTACAACAAGTCATTGACAAATTGCCAAGGAAAGACATCAACATATTGATGGGAGATGCTAATGCAAAAGTGGGACAGGATAACGTAGGCTATGAAGATATCATGGGACGTCATGGCATGGGAGAAATGAATGATAATGGAGAGAGATTTGCAAATTTCTGTGCATTCAACAGTTTGGTGATTGGAGGATCAGTGTTCCCCCATAAGAGGATCCACAAAGCAACTTGGGTCTCACCAGATGGTGTGACAGAGAATCAGATTGATCATTTTTGTATCTCTCGTAGATTCAGACGTTCATTGGAAGATGTGACAGTACGGAGAGGGGCAGATGTTGAATCAGACCACCACCTGCTATTGGCAAAGCTTAAGCTCCGACTCAGAAAACACGGGGCCAGACCACATACAAGAAGAAAATTCGAGGTGAATGCACTTGATGGGGAAAAGGATGAGGAATTCAAACTACAATTGAGTAATAGATTCCAACCTCTTACTGAGCTCGAGGAGGACATAGATGTAGAGTCACTTTGGGCAAAGATCAAGGAAGTCTACATAACAACTTGCCACAAGGTATTGGGGGTAAAGAAATCGGAACATAAAGAATGGATAAGTCCAACCACCTTGGACCTTATTGAAAAGAGGAGAACAAGGAAGGAACAAGTGAATGCAAGCCGAACAAGGGCTTCAAGACTGGATGCACAAGAGCAGTATCGAGCCATAGCTAAGGAAGTCAAAAGATCTGTGAAGAAAGACAAGGAAGCATTCATGAACAGACTTGCAGAGAAAGCAGAAGCAGCAGCGACTGGAGGACACATGAGGATCCTTTATCAAACTGTCACAGTAAAGGTTGTTCACAATTATCTTATTAAATTTTATTTTATTAAGAACTGAATTCATCTCACTCCAGTTATATTTCGGTAGGCTTAGATAAACTTTACCTTCTAATATTAGATCGTCTTTCCTTTTATAGCCTTCCCTCGAATTAATTTCTTATTAGTGAATACTTTTCGTTCTACATTCTGTCACGTAGCCACTTATTATAAAAGCTGATAGGTCTAAGATTCGACACTCACTTTCTCTCCACAATCTATGCCGGACGGCCAGTCGCTCTATTCCTATATATATACTGGAAGATTTTTATCTTTTGGGACTTTGTAGATATTATATCTACACCATTAAGACGCCGGAGCTTTTAACTTTGATTGTATAATCTTCAAGGATCAAACCCGAGCCCGCTGTCAAAGGATTACATATTAACCCATTACCAATTGCCTGGAAGTGGAATTTTACGAGTCCGATCCTGTTATCAGAGGAATAGATCATCCAAGCCCATCAACTGCCTGGAAACGTAAACTTACGAACCTGACATATTATCATAAGTTACGTAAAATATTCATATCTCTATTTGTAACTGCCACGATCACTGTTTATCTCTTTTAATTAAATTTCATCATTATTTTTATTTCATTGTAAACAAATCGTTAATTGTTTTTCATTTATAGTAATTAGTAAATTCTGGGGCCTCATTCTACATATATCTTTATGCATAGTCGAGTAGCTCTTTACTCACTTAAGACCATGACATTTTGGAGGGGACACATATAAAGAATTGAATTTATTTTGTTACATATATCTATTTCATCTAACTTTAAAGTTTAAATTGTAAAACTCTTAATTGCCCCACTTGATCATATTTTAATTGAACTCCCTATTTACAGGATTAATTTTTTTTTCTTTTTCATTTCTTCATTTAAATGGAATAGCAATTTATCCATTCATTCTTTCATTCAAATTGAATAGCATTTTATTGATTCATTCCTTCATTCATTTATTCATTTATAAATTATTCATTCATTCATTGTTCATTCATTTATTTATTCATTCATTCATTCATCCATTCATTCGTTTATTCACTCATTTATCCAATCATTCATACATTAATTCCTCCCTTCATTCTTTCATTCATACATTATCCATTCATTCATTCATCTATTCACTATGTTTTTCATTCATTCATTCATTCCTTGTCCACTTTGTTATTACATCACTCATTTCATTTTGTTGTTTGCCTCATTCATGAATTGTTTTCAATATGTTTACATTCCATAACGATTCATTCACCTATCATCCAATCACTCAGTGTTGTGAACACATTTTGTAACTATTGTAAATCTTACGATATTTTATTGTTTTGTATTTCAGACATCACTGTTAAACACTCTTCAATGCCTAATTACAATTGTTGAACAACCATTGAACAAGAGAGAGGTCCCAGCCACGAACTGAGTTGGTAAATATATCCTTCATTATTCTCTTTTACATGAGTTGGGCATCACATAGTAACTATAGACATCGTGATTTGTTTTGCATAGTGATTTGTTTTAAATGCATTTTTGGCATATTACTGTTACCGAAAACCACTTATATATTATGTTCTGAAAAGTGAGTCTTTAAAAACTAAATAATAATAAAAGGAGTCCACTAGCCGTCATGTTATATTTAGTGATAGATAACTTGGGATTATTTTGGCATCCTATTATTGTTATCACACTCTAGTATATTAGCGTCATTGCGAATAATTGTACACAAACTAACGACGAGTCACACACATTGGTGATACATTTTTCGTAGTAACATAGTTTAGAGTACACGCGATTGACACATTGTTATTGACACAAGTCATAATAACTCCGCATTGTATTGACACATTGCTTTATAAGATATAACGATAAAAGGCATCAAATTCAACATACATAATAAGTTGAAATAAGAGAGAGAGATTTCTAAAAATAGAACAGTTCATTCCAGTAAGTGTAAATAAATAAAACAGTCAGTAACAGTATCCTGTCAATATAATATATATAAAACATCGTAACTAATTTATTGCAAAAATGGAAGCATATAAAAGATACTTAAGTCTCGCAAAGGACTTAGAAATACCCCAGGAAAGGATATTTTCATGGTGCGAAGAGAAAATAAAAGAAGAAAAAGAAGAGAGAATTCGTAGAGAAGAAAATGAAGAAAGAATTCGTAGAGAAGAAAATGAAGAAAGAATTCGTAGAGAAGAACATGAAGAAAGAATACGTAGAGAAGAACGAGAAGAAAGAGTCCAAGAAAGGGAACTAAAAAGACAAATAGCTTTAGCAGAAGAAGAAACCAAAAGGACCCAAATGATGCTGGAAATTGAAAAAACAAAAACCGGTCATGAAAGAAAACATAATAATAGTGATGAATTTTTCGTGAAACTTCCACGCATGCCAACATACGATGAACGCTCAGACTGTCTAGAATCCTTCTTACACCGATTCGAAGTTCAGGCTAAAGGTTATCGTTGGCCAGAAAGCAAATGGGCCACAGCCTTGATTAACTGCTTATCTGGAGAACCGCTAAAAGTTTTCTATACCTTAACAACTGAAGATGCAGATGACTATGGTAAAATTAAAGACGCTCTACTAAAAAGATTTAGATTAACGGAAGATGGTTACCAGGAAAGGTTTCACACTGCAAAACCGGAAAGTGGAGAAGACTTTAATACATTCGTGAACCGAATTACTCAATTTCTAAATCGGTGGCTTGAGTTGGCAAACGTAAAACAAGACGACTTTGCAGGCCTTTACTATCTCACGCTGAAGAATCGAATCTATCAAGCTTGCAACCCAGATTTAGTCGCATTCTTTAAAGAGAGAAAGCCAGAAAACTTGGACAAATTAAAAATCTACGCAGAAAACTTTAACAGCGCACATCCATTGACACCCCTTAGCAGAACATTGAAGGAGCCATACTACGCTGCTGCTGCTCAGAGTCCAGGTACACCTAAAGTTCAGTACTCAAATAGAACGAGCCGATCAATCACTCGGAACACGCAAGTGAAACAGGATGACCATAGTAACAAACCATGGAACAAACAGTTCAATAGAGACCATAGCCGACCCTATCAAAACAAAACAAGAAATAGCACTGACAATAATACTGAGTATAAGAAAACCAACAAACCTATAATTAAATGTCAATATTGTGGAATGAAAGGCCACACAGCAGACAAATGTTACAAAATCGTGGGATATCCGAAAGAAACTGCAAATGCATCACTCCAAACAAGTGTAAATAATCAGACACGAGTAATGTCAGGAGAAAATATAAATGTGTATTGCGTGAAAGGTATGTCACTTTTAACACAAACTCACAAATCAGGATCGCTATTTTTTGTGAAGGCAAAGCTAATGGAACTGATTGCAAAATATTGAGAGACACAGGATGCAGTACAGTAGGAATAAAAGCATCTTTGATCAATGACGAAGACAAAACTGGAAAAACGGTACAATGCATCACATTCAGTGGCACAGTCGAAACCTTTGAAACAGCTAATGTGTACATAGAAACCCCATACTATACAGGAATAGTGGAATGCTGTATACTTCCAAACCCCGTCGCTGATGTTATTGTTGGCAATATAAAAGGTCTTAAAGACAACCCAACAGATGTAAAAGAATGGTCATTAACCCAAGAAACAGCTTGTCTAGCAGAAACAAGAAAGATGACTAAGACAACAGAGAAGCCAATGACTATTTCTCTAGAACCACAACAATTTGACAGGAACAGGTTCATTGAAGAACAGAAAAAGGACCCGACTTTAACTTCATATTTCAATATCGCAAACAAAGGGACGAAATCAAAAGTTGAATACATCATTGAAAAAGATATTCTGTTCAGGTTACATAGGAAAAGAAACAAAATAGCTAAACAACTGGTCACGCCGAGTATTTACAGAAACAAAATCCTTGGAATAGCGCACGATTCAATAACTTCTGGACATCTTGGGAGCTCTTCCACATTGAAGAGAATATCCGAGAATTTCACATGGCCTGGAATTACTAAAGACGTCCGAGAATATGTGAAATCTTGTGACACATGCCAAAGAAGAGTCGCAAAAGGCAGAATACCGAGATTGCCATTAGAGACAACCCCAGTTATTGAAAAAGTTTTTCAAAAAGTTGCAATTGACATTATAGGCCCTTTAACAAAATCAGATAGAAACCATACACACATACTAACACTAGTCGATTACGCAACCAGGTGGCCAGAAGCGATAGCATTGAAATCAACTACATCGGATCACATCGCTGAAGCATTGATGACAATTTTTACTAGAATAGGCATACCAAATGAGATACTGTCGGACAATGGACCCCAATTTACATCACATATGATGCATGAAACCATGAAACTCATGGGAATCCAACACTCATTCACAACTCCCTACCACCCCCAAGCAAATGGTCTTTGTGAAAGATTTAATGGCACTCTAAAGAATATGTTAAGAAAAGTGTCAGCAGAAAAACCAGATGATTGGGACAGATACTTACCAGCAATCCTATTTGCATATAGAGAAATACCCCAAGAATCTACAGGCTACTCCCCATTTGAGTTGATGTATGGACGATCACCTCGCGGCCCGATCAATATAGTAGCCGACATTTGTAAAGGGAATGAGGAGGACAATAACGAAATTATGTTTGCTTACGAATATGTAAGAAACCTGAAAGACAGAATAGAGGACACATGTAAGCTAGCACAGGAATCCGTCACTAAAAAAGAAGAGAAATACAAGGAATACTCCGATAGAAAAAGCAAGTCAAGAAAATTTGAGATTGGTGACAAAGTACTAATACTCTTACCCGATGACTCGGGTAAACTTTTAGCTACATGGAAAGGACCATTCAATGTATTAGCAGTACGATCTGGTGTTAATTACGAGATTCAAATTAACAACACAACAAAGACATTCCATGCAAACATGCTAAAAAAATATTTCGATAGAGACAGATTATCACAACCAATATTTAACCATGTTGAAGCTGCAAATGTAGGATTAATCATCGAAACTCACAGCGATGATGTCAAACTACAACACACCCCACAACACGGTAACTCTAAAAATAGTACAATTAATGACGTCACAATCAATCCTCAACTAAACGAATGTCAGAAACGAGAAATCAGGTCATTATTAGAAAAGTACCAGTCAGTCTTTACAGACGCACCCGGACATACAACATTAGTGGAACACGACATAAAGTTAACCACATCTACCCCTATCAACGTGAAAAACTATCCTATTCCATTTCACGCACGAGAACAAGTTGAAAAGGAAGTTAAGGATATGCTAGATACAGGAATAGTTAGATATTCTTCAAGCCCATACTCATCACCAATAGTAGTAGTGAAAAAGAAAGACGGATCGATAAGGCTATGTATCGACTTTCGCAAATTAAATGAAGCAACAGTGTTTGATGCAGAAACCAATACCAAATCAAGAGAATTTATTTGCTGCCTTATCTCAAGCAAAATACATGACAAAATGTGATCTTTCTAGAGGTTACTGGCAGATTCCACTGAAAGAATCATGTAAGAAATACACAGCATTTCAATCACCATTAGGATTGTTAGAATTTAACTATATGCCATTTGGATTATCGACAGCCGCATCGACATTCCAAAGAATGATGCGTATGTTATTAAAAGACATCCTGTCTACACTCTCATACTTCGACGACGCATGTATTTTCTCAAACTCATGGACTGATCACATGACAACCTTAGAATTAGTGCTTGAAGCATTAAAACGTAATTCTTTAACAACAAAACCGTCAAAAACAAGCATTGCATTTTACAAAATTGATTTTCTCGGTCATACCGTTGGTCATGGGACACAGACACCCAAGACAGAAAAACAAACAAAAATCGCACAATTGCAACCACCTAAGACAAAAAAAGAAGTACGCAAAGTACTTGGGCTCCTAAATTTTTACAGGAAATACATTTACAACTTCGCGCACATCGCGACACCGCTAACAAATCTGACAAAGAATGGGTCACCGAACAAAATTGTTTGGACAGAAGCGTGTCAGAATAGCTTTAAACAATTAAAGGCATTACTCTGTTCAGAACCAATTCTTAAATTACCCGACATATCAAAAGAATTTGTTGTAAGAACTGACGCGTCTGATAAGGGCATCGCAGGTGTACTATTACAGGAACATGAGGGAACTCTAATGCCTTGCTTATATGCAAGCAGAAAATTATTGGACAGAGAATCACGATACTCTGTAATAGAGCGTGAAGGACTGGCCATCGTCTTTGCTTTAAAGACATTCAGCAGATATCTACTGCTAAAAGAGTTTGTGGTCGAAACGGACCATAAACCACTCACGTACATAAGAAATAACAAAATGAATAATAGTAGAGTACTAAGGTGGAGTCTATTTTTGCAAAATTACACTTTCAGTATCTCTCACATACCAGGCTGTGAAAATATTCACGCCGACCTACTTTCTCGATTAGTGTAAACACGTGAGAAGGGTATAACTTAACCTCCCATGCATACTGTTAGTTACCTCGCAAACTATGCCAAATCAGAACGCACAATCTCGATAATTTTATTTGTAAACATGATGACCCAACTTAATGTAACATTGAGTATTGTTTGGATATATATACCATACCCATTCATGATTTGGGAAATCTTCTCTTTATCTATTATTGTTATGAATTTTCACTCATTTATGATTAATAATTGAAATGTCAATATTTCATTTACATTTTCATTCGTTTCATTTAGTAAATTACCTTCATATCATCGATTTAAATCATGCTTCATTGCCATCACTATTGTTTATCACAATGATTTGTAATCACATTGCCATCATGTTGTTCATCACAATGATTTGTAATCACAATCTTTCATTGTTATTGTCACCCATTCATATACCTACGTTAGTATAAACATTTCCATGTCTAGTTAATAAATAATTTAATTGTAGCACAAATCATAACAATGGATTAATGCTAGAGTATCATGATAGTAAATTTACTTCCGTTTGTAAAATCTATCTTTCCCATAATGGTTAAAGAGTATATTTTAAACGTGGGTGGGGGGTGTCACAGTAAAGGTTGTTCACAATTATCTTATTAAATTTTATTTTATTAAGAACTGAATTCATCTCACTCCAGTTATATTTCGGTAGGCTTAGATAAACTTTACCTTCTAATATTAGATCGTCTTTCCTTTTATAGCCTTCCCTCGAATTAATTTCTAATTAGTGAATACTTTTCGTTCTACATTCTGTCACGTAGCCACTTATTATAAAAGCTGATAGGTCTAACATTCGACACTCACTTTCTCTCCACAATCTATGCCGGACGGCCAGTCGCTCTATTCCTATATATATACTGGAAGATTTTTATCTTTTGGGACTTTGTAGATATTATATCTACACCATTAAGCACCGGAGCTTTTAACTTTGATTGTATAATCTTCAAGGATCAAACCCGAGCCCGCTGTCAAAGGATTACATATTAACCCATTACCAATTGCCTGGAAGTGGAATTTTACGAGTCCGATCCTGTTATCAGAGGAATAGATCATCCAAGTCCATCAACTGCCTGGAAACGTAAACTTACGAACCTGACATATTATCATAAGTTACGTAAAATATTCATATCTCTATTTGTAACTGCCACGATCACTGTTTATCTCTTTTAATTAAATTTCATCATTATTTTTATTTCATTGTAAACAAATCGTTAATTGTTTTTCATTTATAGTAATTAGTAAATTCTGGGGCCTCATTCTACATATATCTTTATGCATAGTCGAGTAGCTCTTTACTCACTTAAGACCATGACACAAACTACCAAGACACTTGCTGGAAAATATGGGAAACCAGAGGTACCAGTCAAAGACAAAGATGGGAAAACTATTTTTGGAAAAGAGGCTCAATCTGAACGATGGAGGGAACATTTCAACTGCCTTCTGAACAGACCACCACCAGACAACCAGCCAGAAATTTTGCCTGCAAGGAATGAGCTACCAATTAGCTGTGATCCACCATCGATAGCAGAGATTGTGGGTGCCATTAACAAGATGAAAAGGGGGAAAGCTGCTGGACCAGACCAGATTCCACCGGAGGCTCTAAAAGTTGATGCGGAAAGAAATGCTGAGGCCCTGCACCCACTATTTGAGAGAATCTGGAATGACGGGATATTCCCAAAGGATTGGAAGGAAGGACATCTTATCAAGCTTCCAAAGAAAGGGGGCCTCAGTAATTGTAATAATTATCGAGGCATCACTCTTCTTTCTATCCCAGGAAAGGTTTTCAACCGTATTATTTTAGAGAGAATTAAGAATGCAACAGATGCTAAACTGCGGGACGAACAGGCAGGTTTTCGGAAAAACCGTTCAACCACCGACCAGATTGCCTCTCTGCGAGTCATAGTAGAACAGTCTATAGAATGGAACTCTCCTCTTATTGTCAACTTTCTGGATTACGAGAAGGCTTTCGACAGTATTGACAGAGCAACATTGTGGAAAATTCTGGCACATTATGGACTCCCTGAAAAGATAGTAAACCTCATTAAGGAAATGTATGAAGGATCAAGTTGCAGGGTTGTACATGAAGATCAGCTTACTGACAGCTTTGAAATTAAGACTGGTGTCAAGCAGGGATGCTTGCTCTCACCATTCCTGTTCATCCTTGCCATTGATTGGCTAATGAAGGAAACCTCCAAAGGGAGAAGAAATGGGATACAGTGGACCCCCTGGACACAGTTGGATGATCTGGATTTTGCAGATGATCTGGCTCTTTTGTCCCACACCCAGGACCAGATGCAAGCAAAAACCAGAATTATAAACAGCCTCTCGGAATCAATTGGTCTAAGAATTCACCCTGCAAAGTCAAAGGTCTTGAGGATAGGTACGCGTCAAAGGGCAGATCAAAGTAAAAGATCAGGAACTCGAAGATATAGACACTTTCTGCTATCTAGGAAGTATAATTGACAAGGATGGAGGCACGGAAGCAGAGGTGAAAGCACGAATAGGAAAGGCACAGGCTGCATTCACATCTTTGAACAGAGTTTGGAGAACTAAAGATATCTCCCTTCAACTAAAGCTAAGACTTTTCAACTCAAACGTGAAGTCTGTCCTACTGTATGGATGTGAAACTTGGAACGCATCACAGGCATGTATAAGGAGGGTACAGATTTTCGTAAACAGGTGCATGCGTAAGCTACTCAGAATAAAATGGATGGATAGAATAAAAAAGGAAGAAGTATGGAAAAGAACACAGCAGAAACCAGTGGGAGAGGAAATAGGAAGAAGACGATGGAGGTGGATTGGACACACGCTTAGAAAGAATGACTCAACTATAACAAAGAAAGTATTGGACTGGAACCCTCAGGGCAGAAGATCAAGGGGAAGGCCACGAGGAACATGGAGAAGAATTAAAGAAGCTGATATACAGAGAAGTGGTAAGACCTGGAATGAGATAAAAAAGTTGGCTCAGGATAGAGAAGGATGGAAACTGTTTGTCTGTGGCCTATACCCTGACCCAGGGTGAAAAAGGCAATGATGATGATAGCAGAGAGATGATTTACACAGGAATTATAGACAGATATACAGTCCACTCTGCTAATCGCAACATTTTTGCTGATCTCAAGGTGTTGCCATTATCCAGATTTGACTGTTTATAAAACAAGCAAAAATATGAATCATGTATTTGATGTTGACGTAGTTTGTGGGAAAATACATAGGGTTTATCATGAGCATATTCAGCAGTAAAGCATTGAATTGGACAGACAGAAGAGGAGCAGGAACTGAGACTGTTGTCCAGGCTTGCCGTGCCTAGTACTACCAACAGTTTATAGAAATACCAATGTTTGGCTCCAGCTACAGAGCCACCTTTCCTCTTTGAATCAAGAAATCTTGTTGGATACAAAAGTCTAGCTTCTTAGACCCTATCGTCAGGACTTTGGAGCATTTTGGAATCATGTTGATGCAAACTGTTTATTTCTAAAGCTGTTTAAAGTGAATGTTTTCTTTTGTTCCCTTGGAAACTACAAATTTTTGAAATTTCACGTAGAAAACTGTGCAAAAGCCCAGACAGGACAACTGCTATGGCTACACGGACACCCCATTCCAACGTGAATGGACACATGCAGTCTTTTTACAATAAAGGTATGAAATTCCCTCCCCTGACACCTTGAGAAATTCTGACAGTTATGAGAAATGTTCTTGTCAATTCCAAACCATTTCTGTGATACAGAGCCCTACCTGACACAATCTGAGCTTTTTATATAGAGCAATATCCACTAAATGTGCTTAAAGCACTTTACAAAGGGTCCCTGACCAACAGCAACACATAACATGTAGAACGAGACATGACGCCTATCAGGCGATATTACACATTTTTCGGACAGAGACAACGCTGTTAACGGCGAGGTACTCATTTTACACCTGAGTACAGTGAGAGAATGTGAGTAAAGAGCCTTTTCCAAGGACTCAACTATGCGCCTAGCGAGGCTCGAACTCAGGACCTTCCGATCCGAAAGCGAGTGTCATACCACAAGACCACATAGTCGCACACAATCTCACACCAACACACACACACACACACACACAAATGTTACGTCTATCTTTTGTACTGAAGCTTCAACAGTGTGGATTGGATTGGATTGAACATGTTATAATTAAATGCAATACCGGCATCAAATGCAATGAGTTATAAGTTAGCAATGCTCAGTTTGACAAATACCTAACAAGAGCAAGTCTGTTTTGCCAAGGCTCGCCTCGCCTCTCACGGCGTTATTCTTAGGACAAACTTGGGTGGTTTTTATCACTCAAAAAGAAACATTTTCATTATAAGCAATAAAAGGTTATCAATAAAAATATGAATATATAAATAATATATAAATACAAATAACTAAAAAAATACGACTGTCATCAAAAGGAAAGCACAATAATATTTTCTGTCTTCAAAGGCCCGTTGATAAAATTGTTGTCAATTACAAAATCATTATAAGTTGTCAATTACAAAATCATTATAAGTTGTCAATTGACACAATCATTATAAGTTGTCAATTGACACAATCATTATAAGCTGTCAATTGACACAATCATTATAAGTTGTCAATTGACACAATCATTATAAGTTGTCAATTGACACAATCATTATAAGTTGTCAATTGACACAATCATTATAAGTTGTCAATTGACACAATCATTATAAGTTGTCAATTGACACAATCATTATAAGTTGTCAATTGACACAATCATTATAAGTTGTGAATTGACACTATCATTATAAGTTGTCAATTGACACAATCCAGAGACGCCAACTTTAAATTTGGCTCACAGGAGTTTCAGCCACCACTCGTAGGAATTTCAATGCCGAAAGAGGAATTTCCGCGCACAAAAAAAAAAAGGAATTCGAATGGTATTTGGCATTGTGTTTACATATTGTATAGTTCTAAATAGATAACTGATTAGAATTATATTATGATACATAAACACATTGCAAATTACAATCCCGCAAAGTTTCCTTATTTCAAATGAAGTAAAGCGTCAAAACCTAATGGTAGAGATTGTAGTACTGATGGTAGTGAGGATGATGTGGTGTTGGTGGTTGTAGTAATAGTGGTAGAGATGATGAAGATGTGATAGTGGTTGATGTTGTAGATGTAGTGGTAGTGATGATGATATGGTGGTGGTGGTATAGTGGTTGTAGTAGTTGTGGTCGTGATGATAATGATGTGGTGGTGGTTGTAGTAGTGGTGGTAGTGATGTTGATGTGGTGGTGATGGTGGTTGTAGTACAAATGGTAGTGATGAATATATGGTGTTGGTGGTATAGTGGTTGAAGTAGTTGTGGTCGTGATGATAATGATGTGGTGGTGGTTGTAGTAGTGGTGGTAGTGATGTTGATGTGGTGGTGATGGTGGTTGTAGTACAAATAGTAGTGATGATGATGTGGTAGTGGTGGTTGTAGTAGTAGTCGTGGTAGTGATGATAATGTGGTGGTGGTGGTTGTAGTAGTACTGGTCGTGATGATAATGTGGTGCTAGTGGTTGTAGTAGTAGTGGTAGTGATGATGATGATGATGATTATGCTGATGCTGTAGTGGTTGTTGTTATAGTAGTAGTAGTAGTAGTAGTAGCAGCAGTAGTAGTAGTAGTGGTAGTAGCAGTAGTAGTAGTAGTAGTAGTAGTAGTAGTAGTAGTAGTAGTAGTAGTAGTAGTAGTAGTAGTAGTAGTAGTAGTAGTAGTAGTGGTAGTAGTAGTAGTAGTAGTAGTAGTAGTAGTAGTAGTAGTAGTAGTAGTAGTAGTAGTAGTAGTAGTAGCAGTAGTAGTGGTGATGATGATGTGGTGGTTGTAGTAGCAGTGATAGTGATGATGATGATGTGGTGGTTGTGGTAGTAGTCGTGGTGGTAGTGATGATGTGGTGGTGGTGGTTGAAGTAGTATTAGTGGTAGTGATGATGTGGTGGTGGTGGTGGTTGTAGTAGTAGTGGTAGTGATGATGTGGTGGTGGTGGCGGTGGTGGTGGTTGTAGTAGTAGCGGTAATGATGATGTGGTAGTAGTAGTAGAAGTAGTAGTAGTAGTAGTATTAGTAGTAGTAGTAGTAGTAGTAGTAGTAGTAGTAGTAGTAGTAGTAGTAGTAGTAGTAGTAGCAGTAGTAGTGGTAGTAGTAGTGGTAGTAGTAGTAGTAGCAGTAGTAGTAGTAGCAGTGGTGATGATGATGTGGTGGTTGTAGTAGCAGTGGTAGTGATGATGATGATGTGGTGGTGGTGGTTGTGGTAGTAGTGGTAGTGATGATGATGATGTGGTGGTGGTTGTAGTAGTATTAGTGGTAGTGATGATGATGTGGTGGTGGTGGTTGTAGTAGTATTAGTGGTAGTGATGATGTGGTGGTGGTGGTTGTAGTAGTAGTGGTAGTGATGTGGTGGTGGTGGCTGTAGTAGTAGTGGTAATGATGATGTGGTGGTGGTCGTTGTAGTAGTAGTGATGATGATGTAGTAGTAGTGGTAGTGATGATGTGATGCTGGTGGTTGTAGTAGTAGTGGTAGTGATGATGATGTGGAGGTGGTGGTGTAGTAGTAGTGGTAGTAATGATGATTAGGTGGTGGTGGTTGTAATGTTGATGGTGGTACTGTTAGTGATGATGATGATGTGTTGGTGGTGGTTGAAGTAGTAGTTGTGGTAATGATGATGATGTGGTGGTGGTGGTGGTTGTATTAGTAGTGGTAGTGATGATGATGTGGTGGTGGTTGCAGTAGTAGTGGTGGTGATGATGGTTTTAATACTAGTGGTAATGATGATGTGGTGGTTGAAAGGGGGGGGGGATCCTTGGAACAAACTGACCTCACCGGAATTTGACGGAAGTTGCCCGGAGCCCGGAATTTTTTGCTCCAGACCGGAGTTTTTTTCCGGTGAAACCGGAGTTTTGGCATCACTGCACAATCATTATAAGGTGTCAATTGACACAATCATTATAAGCCGTCAATTGACATAATCTTTTTAAGCCCTTTTTTTAAACAAAGACCATATGACATCCATTGAAATGTTCCTCTTACAACTGATAATTTTTAAGTGTTAAAATACCATGACTTACACGAAGTTGTGTTAAAATAATCTGTATCATGTATGGGACATTCTAACATTAAAATATAATGGGAAAAAAACAAAAACGTTTTATGTTTCAAAACGTTCCCACATATTTCAATATCCCAAACTTTAAATCTAAAATTTCAGTCATTTTAGGGGAAAAAATAAAATAAATTGTTCAATATTTTCCGGCTTAGCTCAATCATCAATTTTTTACAGCTTTGGTTCCATCAATAAACATGTCTTGCATTATGGAACGAAGAAAGACAAAAAAGAACAAGAAATAAATCTGTGGATTGCTTACAAAATAATAGAATCAAATACCGTCAACTGGGGTAAGTTTGCCTAAATGGGAAACTTTGTCACTTGAATTTTGGACCAATACAAGATTGATTGGTTTTGTGGCGATTATTTCCTTTGATAAAAATTCCAGTCTTTTAAAGGGTACAATGACTGTAACAAAGCTGAGATTATTCTAATTGATCCAAATTCACACAGCCAGTTGACGGTCATCATTTAGCACAATAGGAAATTCTACTGGAAATTTTCAACAATTAAATTTTTAAAAAAAAGAAAAATGTAGAGAAAAACAAAAATCTATGCAGTATACTGAATGCTACTGAAATCGCCGTTCATTCTCATCAACAACAAAGATGTTAAAAATCCAAGTCTCATGAAGAAGAAAAAAAACATGTTTAAATACAAAAATAGTGATCCATCTTTGTCAGACATGGCATGGCATGGCAGGGATTCAGTCAGTCATCCTTTTGTTTTATAACACAGAAAATCCCCAAATCTACCCAGCCCATGTCAACAAAGTCGTTGACTCGATTATGTCAGGACTGAAAATCGTTGAATTTATTCACGTTGTTAATTCATCGAGTCCAAGCATTGTGTAGTGTGTTTTCACATAGAATATAGATCTATGTGTCAGTGCATGACAGAATCAGTCAGAAAGTGAACATTTTGGATTTAAATTTTGTTTTGCATTTTCTGAAATAAGATACTTGTTCAACTTGACTAGCTGTAAAAATATTTAGAAGTGAAATTAAGCTTTGATATTTCCCGAAAATGTACAAAAACGCTTGATTTAATCATTTATGAAAAGAACTCATTTTGGATAAAAATTGACCTTCTAACTAAATTTGGCAATATCTCAGTTCAAACCTGTTCACCATCCGTCTGATTACGTCATTCACTGTAAAATATACCATTTATGTCATTCGTGTAACATATACCATTCGACTATGTGATTCATGTAACACGTATACCATTTGACATGTTCCACCCAATCCCCTTCTTCATCATCATCCTGATCCCATGTCTACAATTTGGAAGGCAGGTGGACTTGATTGGGTTCCTGCTGGACGGTCCCGTCTCCCAGGGTCTGGCCAATCATCAGATTACCGTTACCAAAGATGTTGTGGGGGTCGATGAACTCCTTGACGGCTTGCATGGACCCAACGCCAATGTCACCCACCGTCTTCCTCAGCCACTTCTTGCGGATCTTTCCCACTGGATTTTTTTTTAAGGTTAAGGGGAAGGGTGGATTGTTGGTTGGATGTGGGGGTGGAGGGAGATGGAGTAGAAAATAATTATAAAAAAGATAAACCAACTGAATCAATTTATAAATTTTAATAATAAAAAACATGGTTTAATATAGGAAAGCTATGCGGCTATGTGGTCCAGTGTTATGACACTCGTTTTCGGATCAGAAAGTCCTGGGTTCGAGCCTTGCAAAGTTGAGTCCTTGGAAAAGGTTCTTTACTCACATTCTCTCACTGTACTCAGGTGTAAAATGAGTACCTGGTCGTTAACAACTTTTCTCTGTTGTAATATCATCTAACAGGTGTCATGTCTCGTTCTACATGTTAGGTGTTGCTGTTCATCAGGGGCCCTTTGTAAAGCGCTTTGAGCACATTTAGTGGATATTGTGCAATATAAAAGCTCTAGTTTATGGTTTAATATAGGAAAGCTAAAAAAATATGGAAAGAAAAAATGATGGTGTCAGCAACAGGGCAGCGCAAGAAAGTGGGCGAGGGAGAGTTACACTCAAGGCTACAAAGCACAGTGGAAATTCAAAACTTTTGGGTATGTAGCAAGGACAATGCAGGGGAGAAGCAACGAGTCCCCCTACCTCTTCCTTCCCCCTCTCCACATCATGTCGGTACGGCAAGACATGGTTTCCACAAACTTTTTTGCATGCCCTATCTAAATGATCTTCTATCTCATTATACACCTTGCACATCGCTAACATCTAATAGTATGCTTGTTCTGACAGAGGTGTACCCTCTAAGCCTTCGTTCCACAACAAATCCTTCATTGTAACTGCGCCCAGCTTGTGGAATTCCCTTTCTTATAATACTAAGAATAGTGAAAATTTAGAAACCTTTAAAAAGACATTGAAAACCAAACTATTTAGAAGAGTGTTTTTCAACAATTAATATGCTTTATGTTTTAATTTAGGGTAGTAATGTGTGTGTAAAGAGTTTGCATATGTGGACGTGAAGAAGTTTCCGTATGTAGGTGTATGGGTGTATGTGTGTGAGCGTGCTAGTATGAATGCTAGTTTATATAGTCTGAGTGATTGTAAAGCACCACTTGTCCGTGGTTAATGGGCGCTAATAAATATATTATATAATTATATTATGTCCTGAGAAGTTTGAGAAAACTCTGCTGGACTGTAATAATTATCATTATTCCAGCCCTCCCATTGGAAAACAAGAAAATTTCTTAGTAAATGCGTAATCGTTGAATAATGCTTTGAACGCATTGAATACAAAAATTCATTCAACCAGGATACCTACAGTAACTCTATTTTGAAATTCAACAAGTTTTCAAAGTGTTTTTTTTTCCAAAAAAAAAAAAAAGGATTAAAACAACAAATGATCCCTTCAACTTCAACGCATAATTTTCTTCACTTGTCTGGGGAAAGGGAGGCAATTCATCGCTTGTCTGCTGCTCTCACAACAGTGTAAGGGCCTTGAGTTCAACTCATCCCTCCAGGAAAATTACACCCCCCCCCCCCCCCCTCCAAATTATGCCACAAAAATGCCCCCAAAAAAGTGAAATTACGCCACAAACGACACATTATGACTAGAAGTACAACTACCATTGACCGTACCATTTGGTCACCAAACATGTAAGAGTTTTACTTTGAGGGCTGGAATAAATGTATCCTTTCATTTCTTTGTATTTATCAAACTCGTCATTTTTTATCGTTCAAATAACAGACAGTCGTGAAATAAATACAATGAAATGAAAGAATAGTATATTATTGTAGTTGTTATTATTATCTTTATGTTTCTTCTGATTATTATTATTATTATTATTATTATTATTGTTATCATTAGTATTATAATTATCATTAGTAGTAATGAATACAGATGACATCACCAACCCATTCTGCAAAGCCCAGCCCTCTTTTGTCTCTAATAGAATGGTACTGTATACACTACTGTAGCATTAAACCAGCTCATTCTCGATTCTTCAACTTGTCATGATTTTATTAATGATGAAATTTAATCATGAGATTTTGTTTGATTGATTTCTAGAATTTTCCACTTTTTATGGTCGAAAATTTGTTGCTTAACCAGTGACCTTTATATAGAATTAATTCTGTTTCTTGGGAAATGTTGCGATTAACCAGAGTGGAATGTATTATTGTTATCATTATTACTGTTATTATTATTATCATTATTGATATTATCAATATCATTATCTTTTATGACTAAAGCATAACACAACATTCTCCCATAACTTCAAACCACAGCCGTTACCTCCATGATGATGTGAAATGCTTCCCCCATTGGCCAGGACCTCGTCTCTAGCACAAGACTGGAATACAGAAATTATAACAAAATAATACATAATGATACATTTCAAATAGAAAAAGAAAAAAATTCAATTTACTTTTTTTGTTGTTGTTTAAATCCCAAGTTATAAAATGATTAACTTCTAAGGCCTACATTTTATTTGATAAAGATCTGACCAAGTGTGTATGATGAAAGGTGCCAGACAAAGCAAGAAAGAAAAATACAAGAAAACAACCATCCCCAAACCTCGACTGATTACCGGTCCGACGTGCTACCATTGCTATCTTGTTATACTAGTGTCTGCTCCTTTGATATTTCCTACATCTTATTGTATGGTGCGGTGGTATACGTCCTTTAAAATCAATTGATGGTTCCTGTGTGTGGCCTCTTGTTGCTCTGCCTGGCAAGCCATTGACATGGATGCCTTTTCAACTAGTAACTGGTGGAGATTTCAAATCCTGATCTGGTTCATTACACTCCCCTGATGACTCAGCTATGAGTGATAGATCTTTGTGACAGACTAGCATTACACCCAAAAGGTAGCTATTAATTTCTACTGTCTGTTTACAGAAACCTGTTGTAGAAATGGGCTGGGGGTAACCTGTGGCTCTATGCGCCTTATTGCTGTAGGATTACATTTATTATTTTTTTTCAGAAACGGCCTTTAAAAAAGTACTTCAGCTTTCCAGAGCAGGACCCACCCCCCCCCCCCTCTCCTGCCAACCATGGAGCCAAAGACAAGCTACTATGCCAATGTCAACTCCTCCAACACGAACGCTTACCTCGATGTGTTCAAAGAGTTCCACTGGGTTTTGGATACCCCTGTAGTTGAAGGCAAAGTAGAAATAGACACAGGCCCCTGCATCATAGGTCTGGGTTACTCTGGGTAGGACAGAAATATATTTAAAGAATATACGATTCTTTCATCTCTTTGTATTTATTAAATGAGTTATTTTTATCATGCCCAATAACACAACAAGTAAGATTATTAGACATTTTGTAACCACATGGTTTGGTAGTAGTACTTCGATTCACCATAATTTGTATCTTTCTCCTTCTGCTTGAATGACTATTTGACCCAAAACTAAAAATGTTGGATTTGTATTGATGCACACCAAAAGATTAATTTTAATCGCCAATCAGCTGTCTTTTACAC
>NC_088371.1:3518952-3541452 GCF_034508935.2 Berghia stephanieae | reverse complement strand
AAATTTAATTGACACTTAAAATTTGTTATCTAACAAGTGGTAAAGGTTTAAATGTGGCATGAGGCCATTTAAAGTATAAAATAAGCTCACATTAACTTACATGCATAATTCTATGTAAATCCTCAAAAAGTTATGAGAGAAATATTGGTGAAAACCGGCAACATATAACTTATGCATCATTCAGAAACACCGTCAAAAATTGACATGAATGACATGCATGTCATTTTCAACATCATTCATACTTGAGAAAAAAATTTTTTTAAATAATAATTTTAAAAATCGCACTAAATCCTTTGGAATCGTATCCACGTATTTGGGTCCAAAAAGCGTACTAAAATACGCAAAATCGTACAAGTTAGCAGGTCTGTTTTATAAAGAACATACATTACATAATATTTTGACACATATACACACTCCTACATATGCACACTAGTAACATCGTAGTCACCGTCATCATCAACATCATCACAACTTTCCTTAAATTGTAATTGAGCTTTTATATAGCGCAATATCCACTAAATGTGCTCAAAGTGCTTTACAAGGGGCCAACAGCAACATTTAACATTTGGGACGAGACATGACGCCTGTTAGGCGATGTTACAATTTTTCAGACAACGCTGTTAACGGCCAGGTACTCATTTTACACCTGAGTACGGTGAGAGAATGTGAGTAAAGAGCCTTCTCCAAGGACTCAACTATGCGCCAAGCGAGGCTCGAACCCAGGACCATCCGATCCGAGAGCGAGTGTCATACCACCAGACCACATAGCTGCCTAATATTTCCGTGACCACCCTTCACGTTCTCCCTTCCCCCCAGACCACATCCTTTCCCAGGCAACCTGTTCTCATTATGGGGACATCCGGACTGGAGGAGTTCCAGATTAAAGACATGCCACTGTACATTTGACACGTGAGATGTCACTCCATTTCATGGCTGCTGCTAAATAGGGACACCGCTAAACTGGGTCATTTGTCGGGAACCAACACCACTAAACTGGGTCATTTGTCGGGAACCAACACCGCTAAACTGGGTCATTTGTCGGGAACCAACACCCCTAAACTGGGTCATTTGTCGGGAACCAACACAGCTAAACTGGGTCATTTGTCGGGAACCAACACCGCTAAACTGGGTCATTTGTCTAAACTGGGTCATTTGTCGGGAACCAACACCCCTAAACTGGGTCATTTGTCGGGAATCAACACCCCTAAACTAGGTCATTTGTCGGGAACCAAGTCGTCCCAATAAACCGGCTTAAATTGTACTTTTTTTTATTGACTAGCATCCTGTCCAAAGGGTAGCGGAGCAATTGCCATTGTCCAGGTCACGCCACAGAAATCGGGATGAACTCTGCCTCGTACTAATGATGACTGATGTAAAATCTGTCTAAAGAGTGAATTCTAAGGGAAGAGTGGAATGATCCAGGCATAAGCCCCAAAGTAAACAAGGGGGAGGTAATTTGCTCAAGGCCACTGGTGTAACAGGGAGTCCAAACTCTGGACAGGAAGCCCAGACCAGACTACCGTACCACACTTTTTATTCAAGGTAGCTTTTGAAACGGAATCCGTAGCTTTTAAAGGGAATCTTTTTTCTTCAATTCTGAGAAATTTTAAACCAAATTAAATAATAATAATAATAATAATAATAATAATAATAATAATAATAATAATAATAATAAAAATAATAATAATAATGCTGAAAACTTATATAGCGCTATAACTCCGAGACACAAGACTCTAAGCGCGTAAATTACAAATTACTTTGGTTGAAACATACTCATTCACACATACAAACACACACACACAACACAACAGAAAAAAAAAAAAATTCAATGGCAAAATGAATGCTGATGCAAATGCCTTACTTAAAAGTCGATGCAATTTTGTAGACCTGTTTTTCTTGGGCAGCCACATTCTGTGGAAGAAAATAGTCACATTGGACCCCAAAACTGTCATACATGTGTTCATCTATTATGGGTGAAGTAACCAAATGAATGAATCATCCATAAACCAACAAACTAGTAACCTTACAGTTTAGCAGTTTTTAACAGATAAATGGACAAACACAAGAAAGAAGAAAGAGGTCAAGATGATAGACATGTCTGTTGATTGACGATTGTCTCCAATGGGAATAAATATCAAGCAATATCATCATCCTTATCTTATTCTTCATGTCATTTATAACAAAAACGAATTGACAAGCTAGATTTGCAATATAAAAGTCCACAAACACCCCATGTATTTTGATAACAGTCAAAGAAGGGACCAAAGTTAAATTTCAATCAATTAATGATGATGTTGATGATGATGATGATGATGATGATGATAATGATGATGATGAAGATGATTTTGACCAAAGAAAACCCAATAAAAGCTCACCTCCTTGGATCCCTCAAACAAGAGAGTAGCAACTGCCATTTGATTGACATCGAATCCTTTCAGTTTGGTGATGTACAACTTCTTCAAGCCATCCATGAAACTGGTCACGAAGGAATTGGACTCCACCTTCAAGGCATGCCCTGACCATTCAAACACACAAAAAAGCTATGACAACATTTACACATCAGTTGGTTTTGTATTTTTACCCAAAAATCAAACCAAAAAAGAAAAGAAATTGAAGAATAAATAAGTAAATAAATAAATAAAATTAGCAAAAAAAAATAAAAAATCAATAAATTATACATTAATAAATTAAATAACAAACAAATAATATCCAGTAAATAAATAAATGAAAATGTGTGAAAAAAAAATTGAAAAGAATTGCAAAGACCAGAATATTTTCTTGACTGTTTTCCAATTCTTACCAAACTGAAACTGTTCGTTATCCATCAGTCGTATAGAGGCTGGGGCACATCTCTATGTGAGAAGACAGAAATAAAACAGTTATAACCAAAGCAGCAACAATCACAGCACAATTAATCTATCATTTATATAAAATAGGGTTGGAAATCAACATTGTTCCGAACATCCAATGGAAAATTTATATCACCTAGCACAGAATTACTGGCATCATTATAAAACTACAATAGCAATTTCTGGAAAATATAAGTTTTCAGCTTTTTTCTTTAAATCTTCAACACTGCGCAAGAGCCTTACTGATAAAGGAAGTGAGTTCCAAATGAAAGGTCCTGCTTGATACAAAGATCTATTGCCAAAATTAGTAAGCTGTGTTTTTTGGTACTTGATGTAACTCGACCCCCGATGACCTAAGCTGACAAATTGGGGAGTAGAGGACCACAAGTTCTTCAATGTAACTCAGAGACTGTTGAAACAAACAAAATCACAATTTTGTCTCCACTCCTGGCTCAAACGGGCAGCCAGTGTCGTGTAGTGTTCTCAGCATAGTTTTCATGCTTGGTTACTCATGGTGACAAATGCCCTGATCTACACCACCTGGAGTCTATCCATTTTCTTGTCATAAAAACTGGTTTTTCCGTCATGAATTTATAGTAGAATCTGTCCAGTTAATTAGGCTTTCAGAGCCTTTGCTAATATAGGGTATGGATCACTGCGTGGAATCAGCACTATTTCAGTTGGAACTCCCAAGAGGTCATTAACCCTCCCTGCATTGGAGGTCAACTGGTATCAGGCAGTGCCGTGTCCAATGGGGGCAATTATGGATATTTATGGTCTTATAATATCAGGGTGTCCAGGGAAATCCAACCTTAAAATTTCCTACCTGGAAGTGAAATTTCCTACCAAGTGTTTTATCAATTCTTGCCATACCCACAGTGTTCTATACGCTTAAAAAGACAATCCTACTTAAAATAGGTTTTACCACCTCAATACAATCCATATTTCAAAGTAAGAGCAGAGGTGAAAATGACTGGTCACAAAAAGGAGGAAATTTCTCAGCGCACAGATCATGACTCATCCATGCGACTATAATCTATAGATTTTTTGACAACATTCGGAGAAATTTTAAAAGTTTAAAAACTGACAGCAAAATATAAAATATCTACTTAGAGAATGGTACCATGTGATTATACAATGTCAAGAGCCACCACCCACCCCCATTTTCACTTTTTAAAAATACTCTTATGAATTGTTGGTACTGATGATGATGTGATGGTAGTTGTAGTAGTAGTAGTGAAGTGGTGGTGGTGGTAGGAAGGATGATGGTATAGTGGTTGTAGTAATAGTGGTAGTGTTAGGGATAGTGATGTGGTGGTTGTTCTAGCAGTGGTGGTAGGCATGGTGATGTGGTGGTGGTTGGAGTAGTTGTGGTGGTGGGTATGATGACGTGGTAGACGTGGTAGTTGTAGTGATGGTATGGGATGTGGTAGTGGTGGTTTGTTTTGTTTTTAAGGGTTTTACGGCGCTTGCAACACATTAAGGTCATATCAGCGCCAGTAAAAAGGAAGAAAATGGGATAGTAAAAAGTTCTAGAATTACAATTAAAGCAGCCAAGAAAGTAAGACATAGGGAAACTGGGAACAAATAGGGATCAGATGTAGATTCCAAGAGTATACCACCAATGCACTTAGTTTGAGATCACTTATAAGTCTCATCCGGACACAAGCACAAAATCCAACAAAGAAGAATACACTCAAATGCTTACATTATACATTAAAAATAACAAATATAATAACACATAACAGAGAGATGATTTACAAGGAAAAAAATATCATCTCCCAAAACAAAAATTATGCATTTGACTATTTCCCTCCCAGCTAGGACTCCGGCCAAAACCAAGTATTCTCAATCCAAGCATGATAGAAAGCATGTTGGAAAACAGATATAAGGGGATAGAAGACACAGTATGTACCCCCCTGCCCACTATGGGAGGTCAGGATCCCCACCCAGGTAGTGGTGGTGATGGGGATGATGATGTGGTGGTGGTGACAGGGATGATGATGTGGTGGCAGTTGTAGTAGTAAAATAAAACTTTGTGCACAGCAGTTGTCCTTCATACATTTGATATCTCATTTTAAGCAAGAATTTACTCGTTTTTCTCATTTTACAGGAAATTTCACCCTTAATCTCATTTTTTCCAACATTTCCGACCAAGTATGAAATTTCCGACCAATTTCCAACTTTCCGACTTCCGTGGACACCCTGAATATGTCTGTATAGCGGGAAAACAATAACAGACTCTTTCACTTCATTATTTTGATTTGAAAAATCAGTTGTCTTTCTAAACATCCGTGCTCACTTGACATTCTAGTGGTTAATAGTTTTCTTTAAATATCACAAAATGTGGATCGAATTTTAGGTGCTTGTAAATTATGGTGCACTTAAATTAAAAAATTGTTATTCAAAACTCAGCGCAGTATCTCAAGAATTTTAATAAATATTAAAAGTACATTTATGCATCTATGTTCCTGTGCATTACGATCATATTGGCAGTTGATTTTCTTGATTTATTCATGGCTTTGTGAATTCTGTATATATTTTTACCACTTCTATTCCTCTCAAACAGCTGTGTTGGTCATAACAGTAAACTGATATGATTTATGTCTTTATGTAGTAAAATAACTCATGAGGATAAGATTTTATTGACCAGTAAAAACTAAAAACCAATATTGTGTATGATGTCAATATCTCAATTTACTATCAATCTGCCAGTATGACCTCTTTACAAGAAAAAAATCAACCACCCAACAAGGTTACTGGACATGCTACAAATATTGCAGTAACAATCAACAATTACAACTAACACTAAGCACTGGTACTGTTAAATTAAATCATTTGCTCAAACAGACGGACATAGTATGTGGACAAAAGAGGATTCAAAATTATGAGGACATATAGTTTATTCCAAGTAGCAACCTTTTTCTTCTTATTGACCAACTACATTCATAACGAACACACTGTCCACATAGGTTATATAGAATCATCTCCTTTCTTCCAAGAATACACATTTAGTCATTGTCTTATAAAGTCATCTGGACGCTTCAGTCTATAAAAAGTTAACACATTCACTTGTGCACAAAAGGAGAACTTGAACTTACATTATATTACTTATTCAACATGCAAAAACACGAGTAATTGAGATGGATTTCAATGACCCTAAACATTGACACCTATATGACACTATAAAGTCGGCATTTCCTGAGACAACCACGCAAAAGCATAACAGTATACATCTTCAAACAATAATGCCTAACATTTATAAAAGATATAATTTTGACTTGAATCGTAAGGGATTTAAGTATAGAAAAAAGCCATCAAGCCATTGAAAAGTTGGCTTTCAACTGTGCCCAAAACTACATAATTTTTAAATCAGTTAAATGCTTAAAAAATAAGATTAATACTATTTTCGTCTAATGGTTTATATATTATTCCTAAACTGATATTTGGACATAATTCATGGCATGGAATACTGTGGGATAGAAAATGAGGATCTCATCAAGTCATGCCAAATAAGAATTTTACAATAAAAAATTCATATCTTTTAAGATTTTACTGCCCGGACAACAAAACTTAGCATGTGTCAAGATCGTCATTTTTACTTTACAATGATGCTTGTTTCAAACACTTTCTGCCGCTGGGAATTAAATTATTATTATCCAAATTACAACACATTAATTTCATTGATAGCTCAAAAACCACTAAATTGACACCTCTCTTATGAGCAGCCTTAAGAGGATACATTATTATCAACCATGGCACATGATGAAAGAAACCCTTGCTTTGCTTGTGGTGAGGGAACAATTTTCATATTGTGTTAGCAACTGAGCAATACCATGAAATATTGCAGCAATTAATTACCATCAGCAGCATCAGAGATATCCCCTGACCGCTACCTGTTCCACCCATGGGCTGACCCCACTAATGGGGTTGAGTTGACCTAGCACTGAAATATCACTCAGAGGGGAAAATGCCACGCAGTGGGATAATTCTTTGTATTGTTTTTTTGTTGATGGATGAAGAAGGGTTTTTAGCCCAAAATGTGCCATTCGGTATCTCAGTTTTTTTATGTGTTTTTTTTTGTATTTTTGGAAGCTGTTCTTTTCATTTTGGTTTATTCCTATTTTCCTTACCTGTCTGGCATAAAATCTGTTTTTATTTCGTCACGAATTTAGAGTAGTCTGTCAAACGAATTGGGTTTTTGCTGATCCCTAGATCAGGGTATGGATCATTTTTTGCTTTATTGTTTGTGGCTGGAGTTTTGAGCCTTGAAATGTTCCGTATTCGGTATTTTGTTCTTTTTATTTTTTTAAGCTCTTCTATTCCTTTTATTTATTCCTATTGTCCTTACCTGTCTGGCAACTTCCCTCAAACACTTGACACCACTCTCAAAGTCTGGGAAGACGATGGATCCGTATTTCTTACACTGAGGTAGATGACGTATCTTAAGGGTGACTTCTGTAACAACTCCCAGAGTGCCTAGAACAACGTACAATAAATACAATCATTGATAAAAGACCTAGACAAATTTACGTACATATTAAAAAATAAACAAAAAAAAAAGTGTTGGGGATCAAATTTCTCTGTGCAGTCCATATTAAATTTTTCCCAATGATCACAGAATTACTGGTAAATCTAAATATCTTTTCAATGTTCAATTTATAGTGACAATTTTAACTATTTTACAATTGAAATTATTCATATATAAAGCACAACTCTGGCTGTGAAACCATTCCTTATTTATATATACATCATATTTCCATTATCTATTTATCTGATGGTGTAAATTATAACACGTCTGTACAAAAAATCTCCTTCTTGGGATGCAATAAAGTATTATTATTATTATTATCATTATTATTAACTCTTCCTCTTATTGGCTAAAGAAGTGTTTTGAGTGCAAAATATTGTGTGTTTGATATTTTCTTTATTGAAGATGGTATGTTCATATCTGTCTATAGTTTTTCTTTTCTTTTTCAACAAATCTGTCAAACCTTCGGATCCCAAAATGAAATGGTGGATATCCAGACCAGAGGATATACGGGGGACTTGACAATTCCTCTCCAGAACTCCTTTAGGTGTCACCATCTTGACATGGACCAGCTGGCAACAAGAAATCAATCATCAACATTGACAATCATCACACCCAGAAATCAATCATCAACATTGACAATCATCACTACAAGAAATCAATCATCAACATTGACAATCATCACTACAAGAAATCAATCATCAACATTGACAATCATCACAACAAGAAATCAATCATCAACATTGACAATCATCACAACAAGAAATCAATCATCAACATTGACAATCATCACAACAAGAAATCAATCAACATTGACAATCATCACTACAAGAAATCAATCATCAACATTGACAATCATCACTACAAGAAATCAATCATCAACATTGACAATCATCACTACAAGAAATCAATCATCAACATTGACAATCATCACAACAACAACAAACATTTCAACAGGAACATTTGTCTTGCTTCAGTTTTTTCATTAACTACAAATTTATGAGCTGCTGCCTCAAAACTAATATATTAATATTAATCTGTATAAAAATTTAAAATGATGCCCTTCTGTCACGACACCATAAGAAATCGTCGCCTTGGAATTCCATGAAGGAATATAGATAATTCATCATACAAGATGTCTGATGTCAACAGGAATCACCCAGTGAGCAAATTGGGGGTTTATAATCTTGCTCAAGGAAAAAAACTAAAGTGTGTGAAGCGGGACTCGAACCCGGGACCGTCCTTAACAGTTCAGGCACTTCCCCCCCCCCCCCCCCCATTAATCTGTATAAACGTAAAAAAATTGTTTGAAAATGAATTAAGCAGTACCTTCCAAATGTATGTGTCACCTGATATGTCAGGGCTGTCAACTCAAAATTGTGAAAACCACAGAAAATTTTTGCGACCAACAATTGAAAACCCACTATAGAATAAATTGAAGAAAATATGCATACATTGGTTGCTGAGACCAGGCCTGCATCTGTCCCCTGAAATAAATGGCCTGAAAATCCGCGACACGTAATTGGGTTCGGGTCCAGGTCGGAGCTTTTCAATATAACATGAGCAAAGATCCCCATTTCCTGGAATATTTTCTTAGAATTTTACCAATTCAATAGGCTGTGAGACAAAATGAAAAAGTATACTTAGGACAAAAAGAGCATTAAAACATGATTATTAAACCCCTTAAACATGGAAATTGTCAGCAAATTTACAGGCCTGTGAGACTATCAAATTTTCCAAAACTAACCAATCAAATAAATAATAAATGGAGTGGAATTGAAACCAACAGGAAAGCAAAAACGTCGATCAATTTCACAATGAAAACAAAGTTGTTGTTTTTTTTTTCAATTATTTATTTTTTATTTTTAATTCCACGGCTGGTCGGAAACTAAAATCACGGATCAGCTGTGAACCTCGGAAAAATTCTGAAACCACGGATTTCCACGGATCTGCAGAAAACTGAGATCTGTGATATGTACAATACTCACAGAGTTGCCAACCCTAGCCATGACAATGTGTCGAATGGAGACGAAAAAATAAGTAAGATTTTTTTTGTTTACTGCATCCAATCCTTCCAAAACTATATCAATTAGGCCATAAAACCAAAATATCATCATCCATATTTAAATCAATGAAGAAATTTACTCTTTAGACTCAACTCTAATTTAGAGCAGGGTTGCCAATTCAGGAAGCAAACAGTTACTGAAATTTTAGGCAAACACATAAACGGGTGCTGAACTCCAGTAAAAAGACCCTCTGTACTTACTTTAATTCCGTTCAGCAGATGATTGGAAAACATACTGAGGGTTTAAAACAAACTGAATTCCGTAAATATACAGAAATATTGGCAACCTTGGTATAGACTCTATAAATAGAATTGACTTCGAGAATCCACATATAAATCTGATAGGACCCAGCCAGATAATATGATATTCAACTCCCGATGTGAACCTAGTGGTCTAGACTCTAAAAGAGTGTCAGTGTCAATAAATATCAAAGGGGCATCAGTAATAGAAATGGAATCATGGGTACAAACCTGATGCGTACAATGAAGGAAAACATGAAAGAATACACATTTTTTACGTACAGTTGACACCACTTGCTCCACCATGGATTGATAGACCTTTTTCAAGCAGTTTAAACAAAATTAGTGGATATCATGAATCATACCATATCAAAGATGTGCGACTATGTGGTCTTGTGGTATGACACTCACTTTCGGATCGGGCCTCACTCGGCGCATAGTTAAGTCCTTGGAAAATGCTCTTTACTCACATTCTTTCACTGTATTCAGGTGCAAAATGAGTACCTGCCCAATAACAGCGTTGTCTCTGTCCGAAAAAAATTGTAATATCGCCTAACAGACGTCATGTTCCGTCTACTGTTAAGTGTTGCTGTTGGCCAGGGACCCTTTGTAAAGCGCTTTGAGCACGTTTAGTGGATAATGCGCTGTATAAAAGCTTAATATTTGTTCAATCTCTTTTTTCTTTTGAAGTGGCTTTCTTTCTTCTTTTAGAGTTGGATTTCCTTACCAAATCTTCAATGTTTCCATAGACATTTTTCTTCATACCAGATGCCCTGGTCGCCACCCAACCTCCAAGAGTGCTGAATTCCATGGAGTCTGGTTCGTGCCCCGTGCACATGCCTTTCTCAGCAAGCTGGGGAAGTTCCAAGTCCAAATGTTACAAAAAGCTTATCATGAGCAATACCATTATGGTGACAATCACATATCTAAAAAAAAGGTAATTCTTCAGTGCCACTAGGCAAATGGAGCTGGGGTTTATCCCGGTTTCTATAGCGTGGAATAGATATTTATTGCTTGTTACCCTTTGGATAGGATGCTATTCTATCACACTTTCTGCCAGATTCAACAAATCAAGTCCAGTAACCCAACCATTGCTGGGTGGAGGAGTGGGGGGATTGTCAGAAGAATCTCAACATCACCCGGGATCGACCTAAGTCTTTTTGTTTGTGAAGCGAGTACGTTCCATACTGAGCTATGAGAACCCCCTCATGTATTAAAAGTATACCTCTTCATCATTCATACCAATTTCTTATTCATATATCAAACCAAACAAACGACTAAAATAAAGCAAATATTAAATATATTGTTGAAATGTGCATAGCACATATAGCTACCATTACACACCGTCCAGCAGTCGATTGATTGGTCTGCATGGACAGGAGATAAACGTTTATTGACACGATAACAAAGTAAGACAAATGGAACCAACAGTATTTTTTCACAATCCAATTATCATAATAATAATAATACACAGTTATATAGCGCTCATGTAAACACTTGCTCTGGGCACTTTACAATGTAATAATAATAATAGTAATAATAATAATAATAATAATAATAATAATAATAATAATAATAATAATAATAATAATAATAAAGCCAAACATCCCTTCATCTGGATGGCTCAAGGCACATAACATAGGTTAAGCCCTAACACAGTACACTAACAATGTTAATTATACACACAAGCAACAGAAAACCTGTCTGAATAAAAAATGTCTTCAACCGACGCTTGAAATCCTCTAATGGAGATGAAGAGCGTATCACATGTGGTAGCAAATTCCACAACCTTGGACCAGAATGCTGAAAAGCGCCTTTAAATAGCGCAATATCCACAAAATGTGCTCAAAGCGCTTTACAAGGGGTCCCTGGTCACCAGCAACATTTAACATGTAGGACGGGACATGACGCCTGTTAGGCGATATTACAATTCTCCGGACAAAGACAACGCTGTTAACGGCCAGGTACTCATTATTTTACACCCGAGTACAGTGAGAGAATGTGAGTAAAGAGCCTTTTCCAAGGACTCAACTATGCGCCGAGCGCGAGGCTCGAACCCAGGACCTTCCGATCCAAAAGCGAGTGTCATACCACTAGACCACATAGCCGCACAAATCTCTTCACCAGCCTTCACTCGACAGCGGTATGTTTTCAATTTGAGGTTATTTGTTGATCAATGTAAATTAATGTAAATTATCAATTTGAAAAATGCCCCAAAAATATTGTTTTAAATAATAATACTAATAATAATCATATAAGTATGTATTTGCTTCACTCTTACACACCTTCTCCTTAAAGCTGAATACTCTCTTTAAGGAGTATCCTTTTGAGCCATAGGCCCATAGATCTGGAGTTCATCCCAGTTTCTATAGTGTGAAATGGACATAGGAATTGATTGCTATCCTTTGGATAGGACGCTAGTCTACCACAAAGTACTTTCCATCAGATCTAACAGACCCAGCTACCCAATCACTACTGGGTGGATAGGTGGGGGATCAGAGAAAAATCTTGATTACTCTCCCAATCTGTCTCTTTCCCTTTGCTAGTGAAGTGAGTACCATAGCCACTGAGCTATCAGCCCCCCCCCCCCCCCCAACTTTCCTAACAACCCATGCTATGCTAACTCACTCAATCCATAAGATTTTTGATATTTTTCAAAATTGGAAAAAATGTATTAAAAATGAGCATGTACATAGATAGTTTTATTCAACTACCAATAACATGCAAACACTAAAAACATTAGCTTGGATACCACACCTAAAATGTGTCTCAGAAAAATGTAATAAGTAGGCATAGGTATCCCAAACTAAAATTTCAACTGCAGAAAACTGCTGTTATTTTGAATTGAACAAATACAGATTGTCAAACCATGAACAACAGTCTTTAAATGATTAAAATCGGACAACAAATAAAAAAGTTACGAATTTTTTATTTATTTAATAACTTGTAATTTTCGTACACCAACAGAACATGCTACCAAACAGCAAGTTTAAGGTGCATCAAAACAAACAAAATAATAACAAAATTGAATAATTTGCAAGCAATCGCAAGCCATGGACATAGAGAATAAGAAAAATACTCAAACAAATATTCACCTAGTATAATTCAGTTACTAAACAGCATCAAAATCAAGAAAAAACATGACCCGCGTGAAAATAATTTCACTGAAATCGCCAGATGTACCATCTTCGGCACTTTGCAGACTCGTCAGTAATCTAAATTAAGGCATGAAACTTATCTGAGCCTTAGAACTGGCACCAGACAGTAAGCCCAATTTTTTTCAGAGAGATAGAGGCAATAATTACTGAGATTTTACGTCTCAAAATTCGAAAAAAGGCCGAAATCGCCAAAGGAAGACATTTTGAGAAATAAACAGTGTTTCCGCTACCAAAAATTTAAATGATGAGATATGGCTATGAAACTTGACATACAAATGATTTGAGGGATGGGGAATCCAAATTTTACGTCCTTTTCACAATAAGAATGACAAAAACAGAGTTATGAGAAGAAATCAAGATTTAAGCTCTCGAAAATCAACAGAAATATATGTCAAAAAGGGGGAAAAGTCAAAAATTCATACCACGACCTAACACAATAATGGAAGTTAATGCTGCACCTACTGGTGGCGCACAGTCGATCAAATAAAATAAATAAATAAAAACATTAGACAAAAAAGTCAGTACACAAAAGCATACAATATCCAATGCAACCCACGAACATGAAAATTTATACCTATCCATAAGTACATATTTTGAGACACCTCAACAATCAACCTAAAATTCAACGCCCTGCCCTAACACATTTTAGTTTATATAACTAAGGCAACGGTATAAGGACACGCTTTAATGCATATAAATGCACAGACACCGGGCAAACCTATCTTAGCGCTCTTGTTACTCATCATGTTGAGCGTCAGCAAGATGGCTTTCTATTATTTCAACATTTTTAACACGCCTGAGTGTACTTAAACACTTTAATATGTTTTTTTACCCGGAAGTTCATATTCATACAGGGAGTCCAATATAATATCTAATAACAGATTATACATACGCGGACTCTGGAAGCTGATCATATCCACATAGCCTATAAATGATAAAGATTAATTTAAACACAGACTATAATATTGCTATTATGGTCTAATAGCCCAACATCAGTATGAGTATAAGGGTTATCATTGGCTCTCCACTATACACATTTTAAATGCATCTATAAAATGTTTAAATAGAAATAGATATTATATTGGACTCCCTTACTTGTATGAATAGAACTTCCAGGTAAAAAAAACATATTAAAGTGTTTAAGTACACTCAGACGTGTTAAAAATGTTGAAATAATAGAAAGCCATCATGCTTGACGCTAAACATGATGAGTAAATAAAACATATGTAATAATCAGAAAAGCTACATAATTATGAGAAACAACAATTGTTTAAACAAAGCATGTCACTGATCAAATGTAAAGTGATGGAAATAGATACATAATTTCATTAACCAATATAATGTAAATGTTGCTACTCGAAGCGATAAATAATGTGAAATTGAATGTAAGCTTCAATTTAATTATAAAAACAGATAGAAGAATGGATGTTTCGTGTTTCCCCTTTACCAACAAACGCATTCAACTTAACGGCACTACCACATCATCTATACTGTTTGGTTCATCCTGTTTGTTGACAAAGGAGAAACCTGAAACGTCCATTCTATCTGGTTTTGTAATTAAACTGAAGCTTGAATTTAATCTCATAGTGTTATTCAATCAACATCAGAATCTGAAACCCTTCTTCGTTTGACAGTAGTTGACAAAAAAGATGCTTCTGCTTCATCATCAGTAATCGTCTTTAACAAATAAATTTCTCAAAAATAACATCAATCTTTTTGACATAAGAGGGGAATGACCCATAAGGAATTTTACTTTTCATCAACTCCCAGTATGGCCCAGTGATAGTCAGATTAAACAGTGAAATAGCAGCAACTAAAGAAATTACCCTACTATCCCTCAAATCTGCAACAATACTTTGAAGCTTTAAATTGTCACCTGAAACTTCATTTTCTAGAAAATCAAGAACATGTTTATGATGGTACAAAAGAGCATGAGCATTTTCAAATATATTATTGAAACGATTACTTCTAAAACTGCAAAACTGAGACTTAATATTATTAGCTTCACAATAATTTAGCCATTCTTCCCTTGCCCCATTTTACTCATCCCCCCGAGGTCCCAATACTTCTGCAGTTAGTCTTATAGCACGTAAGGCTGCACTTTCTTTACCAATACTAGACTGAAAATGATTAAACTTTTGCTGACTGTCCTCCCAAGTGAACCCCCCTCTTTAATTACATCCCTCTCAAATTCTAACACAGCACTCTCAACAGCTTTAGATAGACCAAGCAAAAAATGCGCGTTACAATACAAAAAATGTGTACATAGACCGTCTATATTCCTCATCATGCAAAACACTCTTACGCCATTCATGAATTTTTTTATTTAAAAGTTTCATATTTGCCGCTCTATCGGACATAAGTTTTGTTCTTTAATTTTAAATTAAAAATTTCTTTCTTTAAAATATTACATTCTGATGAATCGACTTTATAGATGAAAACAATTTTTTGGAAGAGACAGACTTTGATAATCTTCTAACATGGTCAACATTAACAATTGTGGAAGAAAGTGGGATGTGGGACTCTGAAAAAGATTCTGGCAATAAAACAGAAGTGATCAATGCAGGGGTACATTCAGGTTTGGCTGGATTCTGAGTAGAAACAGACGTAGAGGGTAGAGGGGTAGAACCAAAAGTGAATGACGATGATGTAGTGGTGCTGAACATGAATCAGGTGTGGACACATTCCGAGAATTAATATTCTGGAGAGATGAGGGGTAGAACCAGATACAGTAGAAATGCAGGACGATGGTGGTGTGGTGGTGAGCTGAGAATCTAGTAGAAGTAGAAGGTTGACTTGATGATGGTAGTACAGATGAAGGAAATACACGGTTGGCTGAGGACTCAGTGCTGGCAGTCAACAGTAGACGACGGTGGTGGTGAGCTGAGAATCTTAGTAGAAGTAGAAGGTTGACTTGATGATGGTAGTACAGATGAAGGAAATAAAACGGTTGGCTGAGGACTCAGTGCTGGCCAGTTAACAGTAGACGACGGTGGTGGTGAGCTGAGAATCTTAGTAGAAGTAGAAGGTTGACTCGATGATGGTAGTACAGATGAAGGAAATAAAACGGTTGGCTGAGGACTCAGTGCTGGCCAGTCAACAGTAGATGACAGTGGGGGTGGTGGTGGTGGCAATGACGAGGGTGGCTTTGTGGCTGTGGCAGGAGGAGAGTTTAGCTGAATTTCCGTCAGATGACAGGGAAAGAAGGGTTTCCTGAGCCATGCCTGAAGTGCTGCTGGGTCCCTGCTGATATTTTTTATCAGCTTCCCCTTCTTTGTTTCTGCAGCGAGATACATGCCTCGCAACTTCTCTCTCGTGCAAATTACAGAAGACGATATGTCTCCTAGAAATTTATGGAAGTCTCCATAAGTATGTCCATGTTTCAGGAGAAAATTGCCGAGGTCCACAGCAATTTCCTTTGACACAACAGTCTTTTTAAAATTGTTCTTCTCCAATGTCATGTCTACACCAATGGCATTGAGGGCATCACTGAGGTGGTGAAGATCCACAGGTGCATTCAAAAACGTTTTATCTTTCCCTTTTGCCGCCTTCACCACCTTCAAAATTTTTCGCCAGATACTATTGACAGGATAACTTGAGTCTGGACTTAACATGGAGAACCATTGTTCCACCTAGAAGGGAAAAAATAACCAGAAAATATTGAAGGGCTTATAACTAATGCATTAGTATATTAGAACAGAAAAAAAAAAGAACCTTATACAAAAAGATAACCCTTGATAATACATCAGAATCCAACAAGTTTAAAAAAAGATAAGGATTAGGTATGAAAAAATTAATATACTTTGCTCGAGAGAGGAACACAGGGATGGTTTAGAATTTAATTGTATTCCATAGCAAACATCTAGTCTTGTCTAACCTAGTAAAGACCTTTTCAACTAGTGCTATTATACCAACAGCACATGGCCCATTGCTAATTGCTGACTGTTGCAGGCATGCTTAAATTATATCATAAAAAGAGCCATAAACACGTCTTTTACTTGTCTATGTCACTCAGTCACTTGTAACTACAAACCCAAATAAACTCAACCATATATGTTAACAATAAAATCTACTGGCAACCATCATGAACTTATATGAATCTGAAAGCTCCATAGCGGGACCTTGTGTTTTACAACAAAAAATCAAATCATAAGCTGGTTTAGCCTCACTGTACTGATAATATTAGTGCAGTAAAAAACATCAAAAACAACCAAAATATTTATCAAAAAAATATAATGGTGGCCTGTGACAACGAAAACAGATGTGTCATATATTCATAGAAACCTTACCTCAGACACTGTCGTTTTGGCTTCAAAGCGCAGATGATAAAGCTGGACAAACAGGTGTCACTTGCACAGGTGGGAGTGCAGGTCTACGACCTTTCTCCCTTCATCAAAAATGAAGCCCTGAGACGACTCATTTGTTCGTCATCTGAAAATGGAGAATTAAAATGTTCAAACTTATTTGAGATGTGATAATAATAAATAGTTTCTATACACCGCCTTACCCCGTATTTCAACAAGCTCAACGCGCTAAATGATTACTCATTACCATCAACACTATCTATCAAAACTCAACTGTCAAATTCAAATAGGCAGGATTCAAGAATTTAATATAAATCTAAAACTGATATTATACCAAGCAACCATCACCAAGTCAATCCCATAGTCATAGCACCAAAGTAAAACAAGCTTTTCTACCAAGTAGTCTATACAGTCAAAGGTTAAAGGTTAAATTTAAACTGGAGTTTGAGTCACTATAGTATAATAGGAATAGTTCCATCAATCATGGCATGGGTGAAACTGGATCTTTAAAAAACGATTGAAAAACAAACAAGTTGGATACTACTCATTGATGACACCTGATGAAGAATGGAGCAATCCTGTTAAGATTATTATTATAAGATCAAACAATGTGCACCAGATTTCGTCCCAATTGTCAATAATTTCTTAATGAATGAGCTTGACTTAATTAATCTAAATTTCAGAAAATTGAGAAACAACTAGACTTAGACGTCGATAGTGTGATACTTTCCATTTCCTAGTACTAGTAGGACTCACAATCACAAGCACAAGTCTAGCAGTCAGGACGGACACTGACACGACCAGTTTCTATTATTTTATTTTTCATCTAGAAGTATCAGTGATAATGATGACACGTTCATTCTTAGCTATCGGTGGGCTCCGATAATAATAATAATAATAATCATGATAATAATAATAATAATAATAATAATAATAATAATAATAATAATAATAGCCTTCATGAATGAACACTAATACAAACATTATCCATTAATTCAGAAAAGTGAGTGGAGCAAACAGTATCATGATAAGATTAAGACAAGATAGAGAAAAGCTCCGATCTACTCAAACACCGATCATAATAAAATAAAAAACAATAAGATTTACTTACCACATAATTCAAGTAAGTCCATGTCCATAATTGAAACACTTTTGACTATTCTAGATGGCTGTTTGGAAACGTTACAATACAATCGGTCTCGGTCACCGGCAGTGTATCAACTCACGCGTCGGACGGTAGGAGAGAAAGAAAGAGAAAGCGGAAACAAAGGCTTTGCTTTTAAAGATGGCGCTATGTGTTGAATCAAGCCAGCATGCTGGATTTTTGATATTATAGCCTTCAAATGCTGCAGATTTTTATGGTGTAATTTTTTCGCCGTTTATTAACCGTTAAGAGAGTAAAATTTTCAGTCAAAAATAGGGCAAATTCAGTTAAATTTTAATAATATTTTTGTTGTGTTTATAAACGAAAAAATTACACTACACGAAAGGGCATTAAAAGGAGATTCTCCCACACTTGATTTCACAGCTGTTGGTCCGTTCAGCTTTTAGCGCGAGCAGATCTTGTGACGAGAACCGAATTTCGGTCGATCGGTACGCAGTTTTCACGCGAAAATTTGCAATCGGATCTCTTTATGAGGGCGTTTTTGAATAGCTGTTAAAAAGTTCACATAGCTTGAATAGTTTAAATATTTAGCTCATCTTGTAGAGCAGATATTGAAATATAATATTATCCTTTTTTTTATTAAATAAAGTTTAATTCAAGAGAGAGAGTGACAGATATTAACACCCCACTTTTTGATCGATCCCGGCAAATTCGCCTGCCACACAGCGGTAGTTTGGGATACCTAGTAGGCATGGGGTAAAAGTAAAATGGGTAAACTACGGATATAGTCGGTGTTCGGGTTGAGTGAGTTAAAATAATCAATGAGTCTGGTGGCCTGTTCTAACCTGTCTCTCCAGATCCTGTCCAATGATTCCACACTGTGCCCTCATTGTCATGTTCTTGGTGTCCACCCACAGGATCTTATTCTTTTGAAAACATGGATGGATGAATGAATATCAAATAATGAATATACCATCCAATGTATGTATGTATGTATCATTAATGATAATGTATAGGTATGATATTATGTATGTATTGTATGTAGAATGAATATCAATCAATGATATATATGTATGGATATGTATGTATATGTATGTATGTATGTATGTATGTATGTATGTATGTATGTATGTATGTATGATATGTATGTATGTATGAATGTATGTATGTATGTATGTATGTATGTATGTATGTATGTTGATGTATGTATGTATGATATGAATGTATGTATGTATGTATGTATGTATGTATGTATGTATGTATGTATGTATGTATGTATGTATGTATGTATGTATGTATGTATGTATGTATGTATGTATGTATGTATGTATGTATGTATGTATGTATGTATGTATATGTATGTATGTATGATATGTATGTATGTATGATGTATGTATGTATGTATGTATGTATGTATGTATGTATGTATGTATGTATGTATGTATGTATGTATGTATGTATGTATGTAATGTATGTATGTATGTATGTATGTATGTATGTAATGTATGTATGTATGTATGTATGTAATGTATGTATGTATGTATGTAATGTATGTATGTATGTATGTATATGTATGTATGTATGTATGTATTGTATGTTATGTATGTATGTATGTATGTATGTATGTATGTATGTATATGAATGTATGTATGTATGTATGATGTATAGTATGTATGTTATGTATGTAGATGTATGATGTATGTATGTATTATAGTATGATATGTATGTATGTAATTATGTAGTATGATGTAATGTATGTATGTATGTATATGTGTATGTATAGAGATTATGTATGTATGTATGTATGTATGTATAATGTATTATATGTATGATATTAATGAATAGTATGTATGTTTATGTATGTATGAGTATGATAATGTATATGAATGTTAATGTATGTAGAATGATTATGATATAATGATGTATGTAAGTGATGTATGTATGTATGTATGAATGTATGTATGTATGAATGAACAAATGAAGGTATGAATAAATGAATAAATAAATGTCTGAAAGAATGAAGGAATGCATGTATGAATGAATAAATGAATGTATGAATAAGTGAATGAAAGAATGTATATAAATATGAATGAATGAATCAATGTATGAATAAATGAATGACTGAATGAATAAATAAATATATTTAAAAAAAAAATGGCTTTTTAAAATGAATCTTTAAAACTTGGAGAAAAACTAATAATCATTTAGAAGAAAGAAAAACAAAACAAATGTCCTGTCCATATGGTGACAAGGATGAACAGTAATAAAGCATTTCCATGCAAATCTTGTCACCATATGGACAGGACATTTGTTTTTTTATAAATACGCATCTCTCATGGACTTTGTCATTTTTTAACTGTTCTTTGTCAGGTGAGTGGACGAAGAAGATGACAAAAAAAAACCCAAAAAATATCTCTCTTCCAGTCAGTGCTGCCATCGCAAGCCCATGAAAATGTGTCCAATGGAGAGACAAAGTGAGGAAGATTTGGGGAAAATATGTACAATCCTTCAAAAACTATAATTAGCACTAAATCTGATGATGGGCTATACTACCATACTAGTGATAATATAATTGATATCTTTTTTTGTTTGTTTGTTGCTTTAGGTCTCTTCCAACACAATTGAGGTTATATGAGAGACCGCTGAAACAAAAAAACAAGCAATCTAACAAAAATAGTACAAATGTCAATCAAAAGCATAACCTAAAGATATCATAAGCTAAATTATAAATAACCAAGAACAAACAGGCAGAGGATTTACAGGAAAAAAAATATCCCCTGTCAAAAATACAATCACAAACCAAAGAAGCAGGATAGGCTAGTAAAGAGAAGAAACGACATCACTATCGGATCGTACACCCATGCGAACATCATGGGTATATGATTCAAGGGTGATGCTCCCATCCAACCACCCGCATAATTGATATCTAAAGTAACAAATAAACTTACTTTATATAGACAATATACACAGTATCGACTTCCAGAATTCATGTATAATCTAAAGTGACCCAGCCAGATAAAATTATATTGAACTCCCTACATGAACTTCAGAGTCAAGAAACAGATTAACGTGAATAAGTACATTAAAAGAGTGTCTGATTGTTCAAAATGCTTCAATAATAACAATTTAATTATGTTTTATGTTTTTAAGGGTTTTACAGCGCTTGCAACACATTAAGGTTATATCAGCGTCAGTAAAAAGGAAGAAAATGGGATAGTAAAAAGTTCTAGAATTACAATTAGGGCACCCAAGAAAAGGTAAGACAAAGTAGAATTGGTTCAAATAGGAAACAGATGTAGATCCCAAGAGCACACTATCAAAGTGTACTTAGTTTGAGATCACATAAAAGTCTCATCCAGACACAAACACACACAAGTCCCCAAGAAGAGAAACACACTCAAATGTTTACAAATCATGTATAATATATAAACAAAAAAATAACAGTGCAAATCAGAGAGATTGACAAGGAAAACAAATCTCCCAAGACTAACTATACATTTGACTGTTTCCCTCTCAGCCAGGGCCAGGACAAAACGGCTATGTGGTCTAGTGGTATTTAACATGTAGGACGGGATATGTCGCCTGTTAGGTGATATTACAATTTTTCGGACAAAGACAACGCTGTTAACGGCCAGGTACTCATTTTACAACTGAGTATGGTGAGATAATGTGAGTAAAGAGCCTTTTCCAAGGACTCAACTATGCGCCGAGTGAGGCTCGAACCCAGGACCTTCCAATCCGAAAGTGAGTGTCATACCACTAGACCACATAGCTGCACATATAAAAGACAAAAAAAAAAGTAAAGAAATGAATCTATTTCTCCTTGACGACTAGGAATGGCAGCAACCCAGTGATGCCAGCATACCATTTGGGATGTATCCAGGGACACGATCATTCTCTGTTCATCCTTAGGACATTCCAAAGCATTGGATACACTCGTGCCTCCTGTCAAAATGCCATAGGAAAGAAGAAAACATTATTATTGAACTCCCTCAATCCCGACACCAACAATCTCGGTATTTGATGATGATACATCACAAAGCTGCTGGAGGCGGAGGCTGTGGACTATAAAAAGTAATATACAAAAATCAATATAAGACTCAAAAATTTTTTTTTAAGAACAAAATACCAAACATGGAACGTTTCGGGCTCTTCAGTCACCACCAAAATTTTTTTTAAAATCAATACAAAATATATACACTGTAAAGAGACGAGAGAGGTCGTACGTGGGAAGGAAAGTATTGGACC